>NC_051163.1:49916971-50156447 GCF_013339745.2 Dermacentor silvarum
ACAAGGGAGCGTATTTGTATGCGGGGCACCTGATATAGAAAACACATCCGAATTCCAAAATTGGCCGTACGTACATTTTATAAATCATCACAAGAGAGTTTCTCCGTATTCCTCCTGATCGACTGTTGCAAAGCCTTCTTAGCATTCCAATCGCTCGCACTCCTTTTTTATTTATGTATTCAATGTGCGCGCGCCAATTTAGCCGGTCATCGTATATTATGCCCAGGTATTTTACCGAGTCCACCTGAGGTATGTTTTGTAGGCGGTAAGTTAGGTTTATATGTATTGGATCTAGTAAAGGAAAAACTATTATTGCGCATTTGCTGACATTTAGGGAGAGGCGAATATTCAGTAACCAGTTTTCTATGGCGCACAGGTATGTTTGCAATTGATTATATAAAGAGTGGATATCAATGTCAGATGCAAAAAAAGCAATGTCATCTGCGTAGACATATGTGTATATGTCATTATGACAAGGTATAGAGCTTAGTAATATATGAAATAATAAAGGGGACGTGACAGCTCCTTGTGGAACTCCACGCGATCGTTGACGCCTATTTGAAGAACATCCTTTCAAAGAACAATAAAATTTTCGGTCAGTCAGACATTCGCTAAACCATTTTGTTATGTATTTTGGGAAATCAAGGTTAATTAATCGATTCAATAAAACTTCGTGTTCTACACTATCGTAAGCTTTTGATATATCTAAAGTTACTAGAGCTGCAATTTGTCTCTGGCGACGTGCTAGTTTTATACGGCTTTCCAGGTCCACATGAGCGTGCCAAATGGAACAGCCAGGTCTAAAGCCAATTTGGAAAGGGCTGAGCACTTCTTTGTCCTCTACTAATTTTATAAGACGAAAATTTAGAATTCTTTCTATTAATTTCACTAAATGGGAGGTTAGATCAATTGGTCGAATATTATCAAGCGTGTATCCGTCACCAATATCTTTAAGAATCGGATTAACTTTAGCGAGTTTCCAACTGGACGGTATCCACGAAAATTGAATAGAATAATTCACTACGTCTAAAAGAACATCTTGGGACTCCTTGAATAAAATTTTTATCATTTTTGAGGTTATTCCGTCCACACCCGGGGCGGCATGTGGCATACTTTCCACTGCTGTGGCCAGTTCTAACATAGTGATCTCCGTAAAATCATCGGGCCGTATGCGTAACTTGGAAGATGGCGACAACAAGGACGTGAACCGGATTTCTAAACCCTTTGCAATTTCTTCTACCATTTGCGTCATTTCTTCACTAGTGAAAACGATCGAGTCAATGTTACTCGGACGCGGAAGAATGTTTCTGCCACGAAGAAAAGTGAAAAGCGCTCGCTTGTTTTTAGATTTAGATAGATATTCGAAATGTTTGCAATCATAGTCGTATTTTGCTTTAGAAACTGTATGTTTAAATATAGTTCTGTAGAATTTATAATCACTCCAATTTTTTGGACACTGGTTATATAACAATTTTTTCCAGGCTGCTTTCCTTCTTTTATAATCACGTGAACAGTCGTTATTCCACCAAGGGTTGTAGGGGTAACCATTATTGGATCGAATTCTGGATTTCGACTGCTTGCTAGATTTTTCAAGGGCTGAACAAATAATCTTCGCCTTTTCTTCACTGGAAGCCTCAGAAAGTGACGAAATCGCAGATCGCAAGGACTGCTTAAATTAAGGTATTGTAGTTGACAAACGTTCGAACTTGTTCATCCATTGTTGTAATAGGGCGGACTGTTTCAAAGACCAGCGGGATGTGATCACTATTAGAGGCGCAATCAACAGTCGACCACGAAGACACAGAGCGACTACGGCTAGAGAATGTGAGATCAATTGCTGACTGATTCTGGCCACGCACGAATGTAGTTGCCCCAGAATTTACACAAGAAAGGTTATTATCTAATGACCAATTCCACAAGCGTTTACCGCATGAAACTGCCTTTAAACCCCATGAAACATGATGTGAATAGAAATCCCCAGTAAGTAAAACATCCCGCCCACAGCTACCTAGAACACTGTCAAGAGAGCGAGTGTCCCGCACACCGGAAGGAAAATAAGTATTTACAATATAAAGAGGGAAACATCCAGGTAGAGTCAGTTCTATAGCCAGAATTTCACACTCAGAATCCATCAATTCGAATAAAATTTTGGCTTTATGACATATTTTAGTCGAAATAAATATAATTAGTCCACCACCTCTTGTAGGGCGGTCTAGGCGAAAAGGTCTGTAAAATATTAAATGGACATTTTTCTCCGTTGTCAACCAAGTTTCCTGTAATACTATTATATCTGGATTAAGTTGGTTTGTAATAGAAAACAAATCTACAGAAGTTGATAATAGTGATCGTCAGTTCCACTGAAGAACCTTTAACAATCCTATGATGAAGTTGCTGCTGTCGAAGGGGACTTCTTTGATGCACTATCCTCCAATGTAAACTTCGACTGACATTTCTTTGACTTCGAATGGGGAAGTGAGGAAGAATCCTCACTGATTGTTGACATAGCTCTTTTTTGAGCACGAGCATTATGTTCTGCGTCTTTCATTTCGCAATCTTGAATGGTCTGGTTGGCGGAAGCAGAATGAGCGGTAGGGGAACTATTGCACGCTGTGCCATCTCCCGAGACAGTTGTCTCCCTCTTTCCATCGACAGATTGCTGCCCCGAATTTCTAAGTTGATTTGCTATCGAGCATAGACCAGTAGCTTGCATTAACGTATTCATTTGCGAGGAAATAGCCTGTGCGATGCTTTTACCAAGATTTACCAACAACTGATCCATTGCCTTAGCCACGGCCTTTTGAACAGCATTTTCTATGGTTGCAGTGAGAGATGAGTCAAGTATCGTATTTTGTTTAGCTGTAACTCCTGCATAGCCAAATTTTCTTTCATTTACAATATTTGTAGCCTCTCTTCTGGAGCAACGTTTTTTATCCATAACTTCGAGGATCTGCACTTCTTGGGCCCGCACAGAACAGTTAGAGTAATCGGCCGGATGGTTTCCTTCACAAAGGCAGCATCTCTCTTTTTCGGAAGTGCAATCACAATGAGCGTGACTTTCCCCACACGTGCAGCAACGTTGGCTTGATTTACATGTACCGATACTATGGCCATATTGCCAGCAATTGTGACATTGAAGCGGACGCGGTGCAAGTGGATCTACTCTGAATATAAGAGGCCATATTTTGATCACTGATGGGCAGGAAGTGCCAACAAAAGTGGCTATCACTGATTCTGTTGGTACTCTGGTATTGTCCAACACTCGATTGCATCAATACACGGCAATCACTCCAGCTGCAGATAACTTTTCAAATGTTTCTGTCGGGGTAAGACTTGAGTCGACACCTCGTACTACCCTTGGTGCACGCGAGGTGAGTAGGGATAAATGCACTCACCGGAATGGCAGCGAAAGATGTGCACTTGAGTAAGTCCGCAACACATGTCTGGTCTGGCGACCTACAAGGAATGCCTCCCCGGCCGAACTGCCTTACGTCCGAGATGGTCTGGTACAATGGAGTAGCAGCATGAAGAGCCTCCTGGGTAGCCTGAGGATTGTTCAGTTTAATGAAGCCTCCACTCGCTGGAACGATTGCCACGGGGATATTGGGAACGATTGCCACAGGGATCCATGGCTTCGGATAACTTCAGCGCACCGCTGGCGCCGCCCAATCTCTGAGGCCATACGAATAGAGGTGTAAACTTCTTTGTGTCTTTTATGGCAAGTGCTAATACCGTTTTTTTTTTTAATTTGTTTATTTTTTTAATTTTTCATGCGAATAGCTTTCTTTGGCTCTCGGTTTTCGTCCACTTTCGTGGTCGGACGTTGGAGAAAAGGGGCCGATGCAAATGGCGCACGCAATCGCGTTGCGAAGCGCGTTTTTGCCCAATGCCAATTGTCACAGACAGACGTGTTGTTCGACTACATACTACGATCTGTTAACATATCTATTCTATACGGAATGATGCAATAAAACAGCAAAGGCTAGATAAATATTCTAACTGCAAGAAATGTACATGGTCATTGATGCGCACCATTCCCTAATTAAAATGAAAAGCTTTCCTGAAGCGTTCCTTCCGCTTGTCCTTGTTTTTTGCGGGCAGTTTTCACCTGCCTTCAAGTATGAACGAACGAGCCTGCGAAAACGTTCTGCTGAAGCGTTAGACTACTGGCTTGCATTGGCAGTCATTATCAACAGTTCCCGGATAAGTTTCTTTCTGCAATTTCTGTATCAAAAATGGTACTTTTTGCTAATCTTCTTGAAATCAGCTCGGATTACAAGCGCATAACTTCGCACGATGGCAACTCTTGTTCCAGAATGTCTTAAACCAGGCCTTTTAAAAGGTTCAAATTACCATCGAGAATGGCCTTTCATAAGGACTGTTCTGCGGAAATTCCCCGTATCACACACGGCATGAGACTAATAGACTAATGACGCTAAGGGACCTGCTGAGCCGACGAGGATGGCAGAGGTTGATGGGGATTGATAACGGTATAGATATCTTTCAGGCATATGGTGGGTTCGCTGGGCGAGGCCGATCGCAGACCTCGGTGCACTCTTGTAGATGTACTCAACCTGCTGAGGGTTACAAAAACGCGCTGTTGTTAATTGCTGCTGCTCATCATCGCAATGAACCTCCAACCAGAGTGCGGTGCGGCAAACGCGCCATCGTATAGAAAAAGAAAACGAAGCGCGAGAAGTCACGAGACGCGCGTTTTAACCTGCTCGTGAACAAGAAGAACACGACGCCATCGCTGAAGACAGGAACACAGCAAGAACCTGAACAAGGTGAGCAAGAAACGCCCCACTGGGTATTATTTCCGTGTTTCGTCTCTTCAATGTTTTTGTTCCCGTTCTAAACTAGCTGTCCTAGAAGAAGCGACAGTGCAAGTTCTCAACGGGAATGAAAACAGAGTCGACAAATTGTCCGCGTCAGAAAAGCTGTTGGCTTGCTGTCGTCGCGTGAGGCACACTTTCGCTCCTGGGCCCGTATTTTGTAGCGATGCGTTATGCTTTATTCTATACTAGTCTTATCATTCACCCCTCACGGCCGGCTGATCCCGCTGATAACGTGAGCGGACCGTCGCTCTGACCACTGACCAAGCGCGAAAATCGCGAAAAGGCATTGCATCGGAAAGGCACCGCTACAAAATACCGGCCCTGGGGTGACGTTGGGTACCGGTAACGCCCTTGACTTGGGGCAGTGAGGACATGTTGTCGTTACCAGGTTAGGCTAGGATAAGTTATAGGCATGCAAACTTGATGTGTTTCCGCGCATTGTCGATTTTCTAATATGCGAGCTGCGTGGTCGAGTGCTAGATGCAAGCCAACAAACCACCACAGCGTGCAGCGTTTGTTCAGCGCTACTCTGCTGGCTACTGACACACTCGGCACGCGCATGAGGATATAGCTACGTATAGATGTTGCTGACAATCGAAACCACGCGAAAAGTGCTAAACAACGCGAGTGCACCGACGATAAAGCGCTGTTCTTTGTCCCCCCCCCCCCCCCCCCCCCTTCTTAGCGTTGTTTTCATTTCCAGTTTTACCGTGTAAACCACGTCAACGCTCTCTTTCAATCCACTTCAATGTCCCTTGCGTGTCTCGGCAGCTTAAGGAAAAAGCTTTTGATGGTTGAGTCTCCTAATTCAAGCGTTTTAAACGTGTTCTTGCTTACGGTATCTTTTGCTGGCTGTTGTGGATCGAGCTGTACAGACCGCTGTGACACGCGACTTCTTTGGCTGAGTGAAACGGAGCGCTCGAAATGTGTTTGGCTGATTCCATCCGTGCCATCGGATCTGGTCGAGAGAACTTGGAGACGTTCCGACCGTCTCGTCGCAGTGTCTCCGAGGTCTCCTCGAGCTGCAGACACGTGATACCCGCCACCACTTCCGTTTGCTGAAAAGTGAAGCCGAAATTCGGCTTTTTTTTTTTTTTTTTGTTGCTCTGGTCTGCGTTGCAGTCACGTAATTGCGGAAGTTCCACATGGATCCGATTCTGTCGTCCTAGGTGTGCTTGGCTGATTGGCTCTGCCTCTGTCGGAGAGCGGCACCAGCTCGGGCGCCTCCGCGCGAGAGCACTGGAGCGACTATGCAAACGAAGATACCAAAAGTAATTTGCCAAGGCATACACGCACGAGATCATGTAGTGTGAGCAAAAATGGTAAACGCGGTTGCAATGCAGTTCCACTCCACGTGAAAGCCACCACCCCTTGTAGGGTGGTGGCTCTTGCACTGCGCCGGTATCAGCCGGGCGTGTTAGAAGCGATTTTAACGAATTTCTGTTAATTAATTCGATTATTTTATGAGTATTTCTGTATTATATATTATTCTTAATCCGGTTAGTTTAATTTTATGCGGTTTCGCGCTGGTATTAGGATGTTTTGACCGTATTTTGCGCTTGTGTTTTCTGAGCCTGACGACATGACACATTAGACATTGACAGCCCGGGCCCCTAAAGTGCTCCACACTTAAAACGCTATACGCACAACGTAAAATATCAAGGGGCGCCAGCTGAGAAACCGCAGCAACGCAAGTGAGTTATTGTGGTTCTTGAAGCGTTGCATTAAACCAAACCTCACCACATCGAACATGTCTAAACGTAACCTAACGTAACATAATTGTAATTGTCCGGTATTGTTTTTGTGTTACGCCAAAAAACTTTGCAATTGGCCTTGCCGTTGTCTGTATGAAAAGCAAAAAAAAAAAAAAAAAAAAAACTAGTCGCTGCTTGCTTTTTTCCAGCTGGTGCTATTATTCCAACGAGCATGTAGGAGAACATGTTGAAGTACACAATCTCGTACGCACAGAAATATCATTAACCAGCTTACAACGGCTAACCGTTTATCTCGCGCCGTGAGATAAAAGTGAAATTTCTTTTTATTGCGATAGCAATTATATGGACACTTCAACCGGATTTCTGCCGTCGGCGTCGCCGTCGCCGTCGTCGTCGCCGTCGCCGTCGCCGTGAGGTTCCGTATAGATAAAATCTTCATCGCGCGCCGTATGCCCGAGCGGAAGCGTGCGGGGACGCGCGCTATCACGGAGAGCGAACGCACTCAATCTGCCACGCGCAAGCAACGAAGCGGGAAGCGAGCGCTGGAGGGAGCAACGGGGGGGGGGGGGGGGGGGGGGGGGGGGAGGCACTTCTACTGTGCCAACAACCGCGCTCGTCGCTCGACCGCACGGTCTCTTATCTCTCTCACGCGCAAGCAAGGAAGCGGGAAGCCAGCGCCGGAGGGAGCAGGGGGGGGGGGGGGGGGGGCGCCCTTTTCCTCTGCCAGCAACCGCGCTCGTCGCTCGCCGCACCGTCTCTTATCTCCACACGGCTCTGACCTTTATGCACTGGCCGCTCAGTTTCCCTTGAAGCGATAGACCGCACGTACCTTCGCCCGCTGCTTGCTGCCAGCGTTTTGACAGTCGTTGTCTGCAGTCATTCAGTGTGATCTGTTCATGTTTGTTTGTGCGCGCTCACACCACGCTTGTTCATTCAGTTAGTAATAGTCGGGCCACATTTTCCAACGCACGCTACACATGTAATGCTGCCCGGATCGGCAGTGCAGCGCTACAGGTGTGTCCCTTCGCACGCGCGCTGCCCACGGGAAGCGCTTCTCATCAACACCACCGTTTCACACGCGCCTTCTCGTGGTCATCGAGTCTCTCTTCATGTCGGTCTACTTACGCCGCAGCACACCTGCTTACTTAATCAGCTCATGTTTACTACAATTCATATTGCTACCAAAGCCGCTCACCTTACATCGTATGACATTGCTGTGTTGCTATCGCATTCATTGCTTCGCCCTTAGGGCGAAACTGTGACATTTTTTTTCTTGCAAACCTGAATGTGATGCGTTGCTGTTAGCCATGCTCATCCAAGCACACCTATGTTCTAATATTTGTTACATGGCGGACATGTTGCCCTGTATCTTGACAGTCTGTACGGCATACATTAGGCATAAGGATGATACTCAGCAACGTGCAACAGCAATTTCGCTTTTGGTGTAGCCTCGCAAGATAAGCTGTCTGCCATCCGATGCGGTTGTCTACTGTGCGCGGCAGGCCGATGACCAGCCATGCGCGGGCAGCTCAAGGTGCTCTTTCGCCGCGATGTGCTCATTTGAAAGCTTTCCTCGGCGAACACAAGGTAGGTCTCCGCGTGACACTTGTTTCATGCTGTCATAGATTTTTTTAGCATTCGCAATAACTCCTACCATGCAAGTAAGCCTCCAGATAACTTTGCGCACTGGTTTGTTGCCGAAGTTATGTATAGGACAACGTTACAGCAATGCACTTGAGACAGGGCAGATTGTTTACTACCGTGGAAGATTCGCGATAAAGTAGTAACTCCGAAGGCAATACGCAGAGTGAAAGAGATTAATTTAAGCGCGCACGAACATGTTTATCAGCACACTTGGTGCTTCAGGTTTAGAATTTAGGTTTAGAATGGCTCTAAACCTGTGTTCTACTCTAAGAAGAGTGACTCCGCAGAAATATGCTTGCAAAACTAACGAAATCGTTTAAATCATAAACGTAAGGCAACGAATGTTGAATGCATTATGTTACAATGAGAAAGCTACTTGTACACTTTTTTCTGAATGAGCCAGCTCTGCAACTACGCAGCAGTGCGAGTAAAAAGCAATAGTTTGCGATGGTAGGTAGTACAAAGGATCAAGAGAACTCCACCGCAAGCTTAAGAGGCGCATTGGTAATTTGCATGCGAAGTTCGATTTTCAGCCGTTTATTTCTTTGAGAGCATATTTTGTCAGTGAAAGGCTCGATCAGGCTTTATGTATTGAATATCACTGGTTGTGTGATCTACTCTATCTCTTTTTTTATTTTTCTTGCCCTATTATTCTTATGAAGTGTCGTCCATACCGACAAGTACCTACCTCTAGGCGACGCTGGCACTGTCCGCAGCCGTATTTCGACTACTCTACACAAGTGTGATTGTCACTTTACGTGGTTCGTCATTGATCAGAATTTCGGGCCCAAATTACCACGTATTCTACAATGAGGGTTTAGCGTTATATTTATCGTAGTACCACCCAACCGTGACAGGTAGGGCGAATGCATGGATGACTCTCCATGATGCTTGGGTAAAATGCAAATGCAAAACACGGGACACAAAGTCGCGATGACGACAGTCTACAAGGACAACGCTTGCCCTACTGGCCCCTTTCACTGTCCTGCATATTACATTTGCGTAGCAGCAGAGCACCGACGCCTGTTCCTGTGACTGATTTACACGCTTCGCAAATGCGATCGCAGGACGCAGACGAATTTCTGGCTGACGGCCCCGCACTCTCAGAGTACGGAGCAGCGGACGGTTTTTACACGCACCGGGCTCCGTGTGATCGCCCTGGTTGTGATGAAGACAATCATGGTGGTCATGTTCAGCCGCAGCCACCAAAAGTTGCCGCAGCGGCTACGAGGGTGCGCCAGCGCGGCCGAGCGCTCGACGCCTCGGGCCGCGCAACTGTGCAACACTACCTCGAGTCGCAGGCTGCCGCAGCGGCTACGAGGGTGCGCCAGCGCGGCCGAGCGCTCGACGCCTCGGGCCGCGCAACTGTGCAACACTACCTCGAGTCGCAGGTTGGCGCAGCGGCTACGAGGGTGCGCCAGCGCGGCCGAGCGCTCGACGCCTCGGTCCGCGCAACTGTGCAACACTACCTCGAGTCGCAGGTTGCCGCAGCGGCTACGAGGGTGCGCCAGCGCGGCCGAGCGCTCGACGCCTCGGGCCGCGCAACTGTGCAACACTACCTCGAGTCGCAGGTTGCCGCAGCGGCTACGAGGGTGCGCCAGCGCGGCCGAGCGCTCGACGCCTCGGGCCGCGCAACTGTGCAACACTACCTCGAGTCGCAGGTTGGCGCAGCGGCTACGAGGGTGCGCCAGCGCGGCCGAGCGCTCGACGCCTCGGTCCGCGCAACTGTGCAACACTACCTCGAGTCGCAGGTTGCCGCAGCGGCTACGAGGGTGCGCCAGCGCGGCCGAGCGCTCGACGCCTCGGGCCGCGCAACTGTGCAACACTACCTCGAGTCGCAGGTTGGCGCAGCGGCTACGAGGGTGCGCCAGCGCGGCCGAGCGCTCGACGCCTCGGGCCGCGCAACTGTGCAACACTACCTCGAGTCGCAGGTTGCCGCAGCGGCTACGAGGGTGCGCCAGCGCGGCCGAGCGCTCGACGCCTCGGGCCGCGCAACTGTGCAACACTACCTCGAGTCGCAGGTTGGCGCAGCGGCTACGAGGGTGCGCCAGCGCGGCCGAGCGCTCGACGCCTCGGTCCGCGCAACTGTGCAACACTACCTCGAGTCGCAGGTTGCCGCAGCGGCTACGAGGGTGCGCCAGCGCGGCCGAGCGCTCGACGCCTCGGGCCGCGCAACTGTGCAGCACTACCTCGAGTCGCAGGTTGGCGCAGCGGCTACGAGGGTGCGCCAGCGCGGCCGAGCGCTCGACGCCTCGGTCCGCGCAACTGTGCAACACTACCTCGAGTCGCAGGTTGCCGCAGCGGCTACGAGGGTGCGCCAGCGCGGCCGAGCGCTCGACGCCTTGGTCGCGCAGCTGTGCCACACTACCTCATGTCGCGGGTATGCCGCAGCGGCTACGAGGGGGTACCCATGCGGCCAAGCGCTTTATTCCTCGGTCTACGCAACTTTACCATACTGCCTCACGTTACCTGGCTGCAACGCTACCCAAGGCGAGTGTATTATTGGTTAACCTCAAACTGCTCAAGGCAGCTTCCATATTTTTATCTCGGAGACATAAATGGTGTCTTGTTCTTGTCGTTTGAGAGTAACCTGACAACCTTACAATGCCATGTACGTATTATTGCGTTCAGCGAGAGAATTGGATAATAAGCAGACTGTTATCGTTATCGTAGACGCGACTGCGCACGCTACAACCGTATTTGTCTAGTAATAAAACGCAGTCGCTGGGTCCCGTATCATTTCGAATTTCCTGCGCACTGTGAAACAACCATTGTAAGAAACATTAAAAAAATTAGTCGGCCCTTCCACTCCGTGAAGATGGACCACCACAACAAATGGAGGGTATACGTGCCCGTTCACGACGCTGAACGCAGGCCGTTACATTTACATTCATTACGTTACAGAATCCCAAAATGTGTCTTGCCTCTTACACCTTTAAAAACCTTGAAATCGAGGTTGTTGCGCATTCAGATATACACGTACAGATGCATTCTCTGCACGGGAATTTGCGTGAACATACACTCCAAGCTAGTGTATTTCATGCCACCCATGTATGTAACCTCAGTTACATTATGATTAAATTTCAAATGTTCTTTTCTCAAATTTTTTAATCGCATGGAACATATACGGCTTTACACATTATTCTGTTAAACTACTAGCAGAGGTGAATACTATATGGGCAAGAAAATGCGAAACCGAAGAGGAGTATTAGTAAAATGATATGTCTCCTTAGCATAGATCTGAACATCTAGCACGAGTTGAAGAGAGATACCCTTTCACATTAATGAGTCCATTCGCATTCCAGTCATCTTCATCGCGGACTCTTAAAGCGCCTTCACATCGGCAAATTATTGAGATCGTGCGACCAAGTTTGTCGCATAACGGCGGTCCCCCATAGTAGCTTTGGTCGAAAAGCTATTGATTTTGTAAAGGTCACGCTCACTGACCGACCCTTAAGTTCCGCGAATTGAATCGCAAAGCTGCTCAACCAATGATCTGCGCGGTAGCAGGACGTCGGAATATGCTGATGGTTATATTACGGTGCCATGCTTGTGCGAGCGCAACGCGAACGGCAACAGACGCAGTACTGTTCGGTGTGGCGAATGGTAGGTATCGCTCGCCGCGAGTAGATTCTCTATCGCCAGTGGCCAGTGTGAATCCCACATCAGAGGGATGCGTTTCAAAAACTTAACAGGAACGCAGTGCATTCGACAGCACACTGTTGCGTTTGCGCACCGCTTATCAGCCGGCGCCCAAGTCTGGCTCATCTGTTCCGGACGATAATCTGTTTCGCACATATGCGCTGATATGTTTTCCCTCGCGCTTTGATCACGGCGTTCCTTTATAAATGACTGCGGATCACGCCGCGGGGGCTTCTTTTGTACACCTACTTTCGGCAAGCATGCCGCATTAAAAGTACGTTCTTCCTTCTCCCGGCGTCTTCTTCTCCCGGCTTGGAACCCAACTCGGCCAAACGTAACAACACTCAGACGCATCGCTTTTCCTAAACTTTGTGCTGTGGAGACGTGAAAGCACTACTTGTTCGCTTCCCTTTCGCAATCACTAAACGTGCCCTAAAGTGAGCAAACAAGAACGATACTACCCGATTCCTCTTAGCCCTTTTCGGTCCAATAGTAGTCATCGTAAGGCCTTACTATAAATTTTCGACACTATCAAAAAATACCAATACTCATCTTGGGAATCTGAGCATCGGCATATCTTATTTTAAACTTGCTCATTTTTTACCACAGATAAGCATGGTTCTGCCAGATATTTCCCAAAGGCCCATGCATCGCATCAGGCCTAGATTAGGCCTCTAGAAGTTAGCATGCTGCTTAAACATGTAACTTGCTTTAGTGGTACAAAGATGGCCTTCGAATATGTTGTGTCCATAATTTGCTTCATTGGAATTACGAATAGTTTAGAGAACAGTGGCGGTGCCGCCGACGTCCTCATTTGTTGGCTGTTTCACAGAAAAAAATGCTTTCGCTATGTTGGCAAAAAGTTTAATTTTGCTTGTAATTTCACATTCAGATACTCTTAAAGTAAATTTCTCACTTCATGTCATGAAATTGCGACCAGACAGGGCAAATTAGTTGCAGGAAAATTGTTACTTCGCATGCAGATAATGTCTGCTTTGCGAGTCTGTACCCAAAAATAAAGTCCCTATATAAGAAAAGTACCGCCATCCTTTGATAAACGCCGCTTCTCTCTTTCCTTAAAACCCCTATATTTATAAAAGTAGCGCCATCCACTTCCCTCCTCCTCCGTTCCACTATCGCGCTCGGCGTGACCAGCGCGATCGAGGCGCGATATCGACAGTGGCGCCGCCTGCGTCGGGCCTGCCGTGGCAGACGACAGCTACGCGCTACCAGAGGAAATCCGAGGAAAACTTCGATCGCGCCCTGCGGAGACGTTTTTGAGGCGCGATTTTGCTTCGTCAGTCAGTAACTGGTCTTAATAATGCCGTTTTGGAAGTAGCAACGCGACGATGCGAGACGGCGCAAATATCAAGTGTGCAGCAAGCGTTTGCGCACGCCGGATGGTAAACAAAAAAAGCCTTTTGCCCTCGCCTTGTCGGTTGCGGCAACTTAAGGTGCAGCAGCATGCCATCACAACGAAGTTCTTGTCCCTAACACGTTTGATCCGTTTGTGCGTACAGCACTTTCGTCGCACAGGCCCGAGAATGGCAGTCGGAGCGCGCTGGAAAGAAAAAAATATACAAAAGCGCGACGCGAACTTCCACGTGACACGGATTGGCCAATGGGGGAGCGGAGGAGGCTGGGGCGACAGGAGGCGGCTAAGAGAGGGCGAGGAGGAAGCGCTGGGGTGAGCGCGGTGGCGGCAAGATCTAAGAATGGCGCTACTTTTATAAATATAGGGGCTTTATCTTTCCTGTCTCTCCGATTGTACGATGATAGCGCGCGCTTTTCACTTCTTTATATTTTCTTTTTTTTCGCCTCAGAGCCTTGTTGAAAGTCCTCTGCGCAGCCGCAGTAGCCGGTGGCGGCGGCGGCGCGCGCCCGGCCTGAAAGCTTCAACGTGGACTTTCTAAGTGCGCCACCGTCGACTTGTCTTTCGCAAGCAAAAAGTAAAGAAAAAAGCAAGCGCTTTAGGAGAGGAGGCGGCGGAGGAAAGGGTAGATGGCGGTACTTTTCTTATATAGGGACTTTACCCGAAAAGGCAGAGCAGTGCCATCTGACAGAGGCGATCTTTAAAACATACGTTCGAACTATAAAGAAACAAACGAAGGAGGTGGTGTGTCGTTAGTTGCATTGTCTCCGATCGACAAAAGTGGCGTTTCAAATGTGAACTTTGTACGAGTTCCTTTAGTGCGCTGGTTTATTTATTTAAAGTAGGCTCATAATTGGACTAGGTTTTAATGTGTAATGTTTCCTAACGCCTTTTGTGGCAGTATTGGATGGAACGGCGTAAGTTCCCGCGTGAAGATAAAGCGAACGAAGCCATAATTTTATAAACTTAGTCATTGATTTTGCACAGCACAGCCTAAACTGACGAGGTCACGTGCATGACATGTTCACTTCACGATGACCGGCGACGCCATCGCGCTGGGTCGTGGTTGAGGGCCTAATGCACTCGCGGCCTTTTCCATCGTGAAATTTCTAGTTAACTTTATTTTAAAGGTCAAGAACCCTCGGCAAGAGCCCGTAAGCCAATTTCCCGCTATGCTGGCGATATAATAACATCAAAGAGAATTTCACTGTATCAATTTGTTGTTGTCCAAATTATCGGGCAGTCCAAAAAGTCAACTTTGTCCATGTCCGCAAAAATCGATCGGCGACTTAAATGTGTTCATAGTCAGCCACCACTCGTTCACTTAATGTTTTTACGGACATCTGAGTGCAGTTCGAGGTATCCGTCAAGAGCTGTAAGCCTCCCTCCTATAAGGCCCGCACGCATTACACAATCTCATAAAAATGTGCGGGACTTGCACGAATAATTAGAATATATTTCCTTACATTAGTTTCCCCGTGTATAGCAATATCTACAAATAGTCACGGCTTTATTGCACTGTGCCCAAATGTCACAAAGCTTCGCGGGATATGGCAGCCGACTGCCAGGTCACAAGTTCGATTCGTGGCCGCATTGGCGACATTCTGGCAGTGGTGGGATGCAAGAAATGCTCGTGTACAGTGCTTTGGGTGTACAATAAAGATTCGTAGATGCTCCTATATATTTCATCCGGATCCCTCTTCTATCTACAACACTCCTCTTAAACCTGGCGTTACTCTGAAACCACGGGAATGAATCGGCCGGTCAACCCTGCTCCCCCGTTGGGTCGAAGCACTGAAGGAGCACTCTCGCATTTGTGCAGGGTATACGGCGTCCTCCCAGTTGGTCGATGCGGGCGAGACGTCCACACTACCAGTTCCGGTTGGATACAGTGAACGCCGACAGCAAAGTGTAGAAGCTGGTGCACTGCCTGTTCAGCTTGACAGGTGTGCTGCCACCCTTAGTGCACATACTGCATGTCGGGTGCTCCCCTACCGCGACCTTTGGACTGTGCCGACCTGCAGCGCCGCCTCGTGGTGCGACCACTAATAACGCTTAGATATTGCCGTACGTCGAAACAAAACTTGCGTTGGACTTGCAGTACTCGCTCGCAAAGTGTACTTAATTTTATTTATTTTTCTAGGAGCTAGCTCTTGAGTGTGCAGAAGCAACATGCATGCGAAATCATGAACTTTTGGCTGTTCTTGCAGCTTGTATACGTGAAAAGTGCTCCATGAATTGTATTCATTAACAACAGTTGGCTTGAGTTTGTGGCTACCACCAAACACGAAAACATTTCGGATAATGACGTGCTAACTTGTAACTGCTTTTTCCCACACCGAACCTGCGCATAACGAACATGGATATTACGAATAATTCAGGAATATAACAATAAATTTGAAATTAAATGTTTTGCAAATATCATCGTATACGTGCTTACAACGAATATCGGGCGTAACGAAGGTACTTTTGGCATGCCTGCGACAGTTGCAATAACCTTCAGTGGTGATTTAGAAAATGTTATAGAGTGACGTACATTTTTGCCTTAAAATAGTTGCAGAAATATTTAGCGCTTACCGCTTCTCTCTTCTTGGTCACGTTTCGCAGAACGAAAGCGATTTGTGGCGGAGATTGCTGAATGTTGTACCTCGCTCTTTTACTTGTCGGTCTTAACAAAAATGGTAGTTTTTATTAAGAGACACGGACTGTATTAGCGATACCTCTGTTTATCTATTCGGAAAGGAGTTCCAACTGTTCGGCAAAATTCTGTGACATTTTTAAAGCGACTTCTGCATGCGAGCGCATGCGCAGGTGTTGCATTCCTGTGATTTCGCTCTACGAATAAATAGTTGAAGTTTAGCGCTTGCTCTTTTCTTTCTTACTTCCCCCTACCAAGCCTTCATTTGCCCGTCGTGCTAATATCTACCCGCTAGACTTGAGCCAACTAGGCCAGCAACATATTCTACTCCCCTTCCTGTTCTTGAGCATCATCGTCCCAGCTGCAGAGGGCGACAGGAAGTACTATAGTAGAGCTTGGAGGAGTTTGTCCCCGCTTCTCCATTTAGTGGCGGGAATGTGCTTCACGCCTTTCGAAGACTACATATATGTGGAGCACGATAAGCAAGGAAAGAAATACGAAGATGTGGGGACAAACGCAATGCTTACAATAAAGTGATCGTTTATTGGCGTAAGCTTCGTTACACTGAGAGCCTGTAATCAAGTACATCACTAGCAACACCTCAAGCTCCTCGGTGACAGGTTTACAACGCCAGGCCCAAGCGAGGACTGGGGCACCACCACGTTCTCTTGTATTCTGCCAGCCATCGGTACTTCCATGCGCTTATGTGCCCCGCTCAGACCGGCATATGCTACCAAATGCCACACAACCGCTAAGCGGGAACGCTATTGCGCTTGCGCACAACGCTCATACCGGCAGCGGAACGAAGACCGCATCCCTCGCTCCGCTACAAAGCCGACGGAGAGGAGCGTGACAGCGTGTCTACTTGGCCTCTTCGTCGTTTTGCAGCCGAGTTGATAGCGCGTCGCTCGTGTCTCGGCAAGACTAAAGCCCCTATATATAAAAAGTGGCGCCATTCTTAGATCTTGCCGCCACCGCACTCACCCCGGCGTTTCCTCCTTGCCGCCTCCTGTCGCCCCAGCCTCCTCCGCTCCCCCATTGGCCAATCCGTGTCACGTGGAAGCACGCGTTGCGCTTTTGTATATATTTTTTTTTCTTTCCAGCGCGCTCCGACTGCCATTCTCGGGCCTGTGCTGTACGAAAGTGCTGTACTCACAAACGGATCAAACGTGTCAGGGACAAGAACTTCGTTGTGATGGCATGCTGCTGCACCTTAAGTTGCCGCAACCGACAAGGCGAGAGCAAAAGGCTTTTTTTGTTTTTCATCCGGCGTGCGCAAACGCTTGCTGCACACTATGATATTTGCGCCGTCTCGCATCGTCCCGTTGCTACTTCCAAAACGGCATTATTAAGACCAGTTACTGACTGACGGAGCAAAATCGCGCCTCATAAACTTCTCCGCAGGGCGCGATCGAAGTTTTCCTCGGATTTCCTCTGGTAGCGCGTTAGCTGTCGTCTGCCACGGCAGGCCCGACACAGGCGGCGCCACTGTCGATATCGCGCCTCCGAGCGCGATAGTGGAACGGAGGAGGAGGGTAGTGGATGGCGCTACTTTTTATATATAGGGGCTTTAGGCAAGACGCGCTTATCAAATGCGAAATCTACGCAGTTTCCTGCAGTATCTCAGAGCGTGAAATCTGAGCGGAGTGCAGCATAAGCGGAGCTCTGCTAAAACTGTTTATTTGACATCTGCAGGTCGGGAGCACGCGTATTAGCATAATAAGAATGTAACCGAGCAGATAACCACAAAAAATACATAATTTGAAACAAATGAAGACGCAACTAAATAAAAGTGTATATGAAGCACACGATAAATTTCATCACCTCCGAAAAAAACCAACAGTGTTAGATACTTCCGAAACCTGAGATCCCAAACGCGTCAAGCGGCGTTAAGCACTCTTTGCTGCCAACCACGCAGAGCAGCAAAGAGCGCTTCGTGCTCTCCTCTCGCGTCCTTCATCTCTTCTAGCTCAATGTCGAATGTCATCTTTCCGTCTCGAAGATAGCCATCGTTTACGAGAGGGTCTGACGCCATCCAGAACACGCGGTGAATATGTTTCAGCGAGTCTAGATTGCTCGCGCAGAAACACCGTCTGACAAAGGAATGCATGTAACGACCCTCCGTCGCGTTCGCCGCCAACACCTGCACGTTCAAGTTCAAGTTAAGAGGCACAAACCGAGACTCCTCCAGCAGCCCGTTGAACTGAATCTCCAGCGCGAGACAGGAGGATCCGTTGTATGTACGGTTAGTGACGGCGATTGTGAAATACGTGTCCCTCGTGTGGAACAAAGTCAACTCGGCAAACGTTCTCTTCTTCTCCTCGCACTTAAAAATTTGCTCGGCGTTTTCTATGGTCAGGACGTACCTCATGTTCTTAAGTGCCTCGCTTAACCAAAGTGAAGTGGACAATGCACTGGTCAAGCGCAGATCTTCGTTGCCTGAAGCGAGGACAGAATGGCAATAAGCAATGACTGGGCTACGACCCTGGTGGGGTGCGTATTGCCGCAAATGGCCTAGGGCGCTGAGCGACAGGTTGGCGACGTGCTCCAACTTGCGAAGCATCAGCGCCTTCTCGGAGCGTGATGGTAGGGAGGAAGACGCGCTAGTTTCCGGCGCCGAATTTCGCAGGCGTGACACTTCCGAGATGATGGAGCGCTCGATATCAACCATCTCGACCTTTAACTTGTGCTCAGAAGCCCTGAGCTCGCTAGTGATACGAGCCAGTCTGGCTTCCTGGCTCCTAGCGTGTTCGGTGAGCTCGTTCATCTGACTCTGAACAGCTGGCAGCAGATTGTCATGAAACAGGTCCTTCAAAAGCGCCTTCAAATCTTCCTGGGCGCTGCTCAAGTCCTGAAGTGTCAGTGCTGCAGGTTCCGAGGGCGAGTTCTCGGTGACCGCGGAAGAAGCGTCGCCACTGCATGCGGTCACGTGGTGCATTGGCAGGTCTTGGTGCAGGACTCGCTCGCCGCACCTTAAGCATTCCACGGTGTGGAATGTGCATTCCATCTCGTAGTGCCGCAACAGAGCTTCCATGGTGCCCGTGAACTCGCAGCCGTGTTCTTCGTTCCAGCAGTAAACCTTCATACAAGAAAAACAAATGCAGTTCTTAATGTGACTGTTGGCCACCAGGCCATTTCAGCGTCCATTGACAATCACATGGCATAGCTTCAAAGTACGAGCAGTCTGAGCTGGTCTAACTTTACACTATGAAATGTTACGAAATTAAAACACAACACGTGGAACCAGAAACAAAGTTCGAAACGGCATTCAAGTAACTGGTGTTCTATTTAGCGATAACACACTTTTTTAAATCGCATGTGGCATTTAGCAGGAATCGACTTATTGAGCAGGGATACTCGTAGAGCTCTACATTACTGACACTAAAAATCAATGCGCAAAATTGGCTAATTAAAAAAAATGATTAATTAGCTCTTCTATTAATCACTTCAGCGGACGTGTTGCAATACACGACTTGAAGCCAGCGATTTCACAAGGCACATCCACGGATTTAGAAACTAGCACCATTTTGAAGATAAGCGCAGTCAAACTTGCCGAAAAATTAACAGTTATTCCACTTCCTTTTTTAACAGAACGCCTTTTTTATGCATTGACGCTCAAAAGTTACCGGAGGACCAATGGATTTCACCGATAAATTTGGGACGCATTCTTCGAAGCTGATGTAATTCTCAGAATTGGTTCGAAGAGGACTTTAAGAGCCACCGGCTACAATTTGTACATTCCAACACGTGGCACGACGTAATTCGTTTAAAATCTAATTAGCTAGCACTTGATTGTTTGACAAACATTCACTTTTTATTTTTTGTGCCAATAATGTCAGCCTCGGAAAGTAATATAGCTCAAGAAATAGAATTGTGCTACAATATCAAGGGTAAGTTTTGAGAGAATGCTACAATATCAAGGGTAAGTTTTGAGATTCTCTGAACAATAATTAATAATAGAAACCCCCGTGTGCATCCCGAGGCTTCAGAAACACACCAAATTTGGAAGTTCAAAATTGGAAGGACAAGAAAGTCAAGGTATGAAAATACAACATCCGTTAAAATCCCAAGTCCTTCGACTACTACATCAGAATAAAGCAATGTAACTGCTATCACGGTGCCCATAAGTAACGAATATTCACATAGAGGGTGTTTGCTTAACGCAGATGTTTATTTAATATCTTATTTTCAAAATATATTTTACAATATCTCATGCACGTGTTCTTGAAATGTATCAGCAGTAAAGTTCTGCATAGCTAACAATGGCAAGGAGTTCTTCATTTTTGTAGGTCTCGATAGAAGAGAATTACCATAAGCGTGTATGTGCGGTGCGAACCACATTAAAATGACGTGGAGTAATATTTCGTCGTTTGCTTCTGCTTTGCTGACGAACGAAGTGCGAAGCATTGTTAATGTTCAAGTAGTGTTTGAAAAGTAAGAGTGAGAAATTTAGCACAGCAATACTTGACGCCCTATCAGTAATCAAAGTAATGCTTGAAAATCTACAAATTTAGAAGGTGTAGACTTTTAGTATTCTGTGCATGAATCAAAGTGATTTTTCTGTGGCTGTTTCGATTATTGTTATATCAGTTAGCCAACCAAGATTTTGTTAACGATTGGTATCCCTGGGTGCTCAGGTAAATTGACTGATGAAAGTGCCACGGCCCCTGGATTTAAAAAAAAAAAAAAAAAAAAGGTGCGGCCCGTTGCGTGGCGCCGAAACGGCGTCTCGTGCCTAGTTCTCGCGCTCGCTCTGGCACCACTGCTCGGGTACAGCCGTTCATGGAGAAGCATTCCCACAGCCGCGTTTGTACGCGTGACAGTGACTTTAATCAGGCCGTAAATAACGCGTTTTATACTTGCACATTACAGATTGAATATTGAAGTCGTTATTAGAAGTGCCGATTACCCCACATATGTGAAAGGTCTGTCCTAGGAGTGCCAATCTTATGTAGAGTGAGCCTCAATGCTCTCCATGAAGGCTGCCCGCTCGACTCACCTGAAATGAAAAGTGTTCTATTACGAATAATCGGGAGTTGAATTGTGTTCTATTACGAATAATCGGGAGTGGAATTACGTGTTTCTTCAAGACGACTTCAAGACGATGGATCGCGTTTATTTACAAGATGATGAATGCGAAGGTATCGCTCCGCGAGAACAGTCCACGGTGCCACACCCGATCCAGCCCAGCTTCGTTCTTCTCTTCAACCGAACTCCCCTCGCACGTTTCAATATTCTCTGTGCACTGGAAGTGGCGCAGCCGCTAGGTAGGTATAGGTAGTAAAATTTATTGAGGCCCGGAAGAATCTTCACCCCATTTTCATAGGGGCAACGCGGGCCGCTCCCGCGTTGGGACGGGAAGGCCAAGCCTCACCGCCACATCGTGGGCCTTCTGGGCAGCCCGGAGTTGATCAATCCATTCGTGGCTCTTTTTACATAAAAAAGGTGCGGCCTGCTGCGTCGCGTCGCGGCCAGTGGGCGAGCGCGTCTCGGCTGAGTTGGCAGTTGCGGCCGCTGTTTTTCCTGAACTCCAAAAAAAGAAAGTTTCCTGGGCTGCGCGTTCTTTTTTTGCATGTACGGCGGATATCCGGGAAACACAGTCGGGACTTCAGTCGGAAGCACAAGCCCAATGTTCGTGTTCTTTTTATAGTCATTCTCAGTAAAATGTAATGAACATACCAGCGACCTGTCGCTTGGCTCTCACTTGCTTCCTTTCCCTTACAGCCCTTGGCGAGAAATATTCTTCAGCCACGCTTCCTGACGCTGTAGATCGCAGGGAAATTAGTCGTACTTCACAGTAGCGTCTCTTCTCGCGTTAGAGTTGCACAGCGGCACACAACAGCTTCGCGGCATCACACCGCTAGAACAAACCGTCTGCCACACACGCGCACACCAGAGACCCGTACTCAAGCACAAAAAACACGAGGCAAGCTGCTCACACACACGACCACACAAAAAAAGTTGTCGCAGTTTCACCTGAAAGGCGAAGCATCAATTGCGATAGCAAATTTGTAGAGAGCTATACGGAGTAATGATATTAGCTTTATCAGCTGTATAAACTTGGACATGCAGCAGCACCGGCAACACGCAGAACTGTTGTCGACGCCGTCGGCGTTTTGCCCGCGTTCGCTCAAAATGCGTGCGGCGTTGGTGACTGTTGCCGGAGCCTATGATATAAATAAGCACTGGGTGCCGCAGCTAAACGTCGCCTCCCTTCCCTCCCCCCCCCTCCCCCACGGCCTGTCGCGCGTCGGAAGGCACGTTTGCTCTACATATATGGTGATTGTAGAGGAGGAAAGAGACGCCTACTTCTGCAGCCCTTAACGCGCAGAACAGCGCAGAACGCGCGTTTGTTCTCCGCCGTGCGTTCACTCCCCGTGAAAGCGCGCGTCTCTCGCCCCCTTTCACTCGCACATACAGCGTTCGGCCCGCGGCGACGATTTCATCTCCATTGACGTCATACGGAACCTCACGGCGACGGCTACGGCGACGGCGACGGCGACGCCGACGGCAGAAATCTGCTTTTGAGTGTCCATATAATTGCTATCGCAATAAAACAGCGGCCGCAACTGTCAACTTAGCCGAGATGCGCTCGCCCATTGACGGCAACGCGACGCAGTAGGCCGCACCTTTTTTTTTTTTTTTATTCAGCGGCCGTGGTGAAGGTTACGCCTTATATGCAGAACATCTCACAAAACCTAAAGGAGGTCGTTAAGAGGCATTATATTGCTGGGGTGTTCTCAGCGCCGAAGTGTCGTCGAAGCTCTGTCCTCGGATTGGCGACAACACCAAGCGACGTTGCCAAAAGAGGCATGAATGTCCTTTCGTTAAGTGCTCTTCAAGAGCTGTTTATCCTATTCTGATGACGTGTTGGAAAGATTACATTGACCAGGCAGATATGAATGTGTAAACGACTGACTCATGCTCCAAAAGGCAGGAAGAAATACAAGTATGTACATTTCGTCGCCAGAGCGTGGATGCAAGGTCTCGTTTATCGAGCCCAGGATTTTAGGCAGGCTTGGAAGTAAGACAACTCGGGTGCCTTTGAAAGTTTTTTTTTTTTTTTTTTTTTTTTTTTTACCAAGCACTTCATTATCTGTATAAGCGAGACGTCAGCTACGACGTACAAGGCTTAGTTTTTTAGTGCTTCTTATGTGACACGCGTGGTCGTTCTTGCTGATATGACTTCGCGGTGTCATATGAAGAAGTGGCGTGACACATGTGCTCGAACGATCTGATAAATCGGCGGTGTCTCTATTAATGCACACTTCGCGGATCCCGTTCATCATGGTGCGTTCCTTGTGTCTGCGCTCTACATAGCTATTTCGTATTGCTCTTAAGTTTGACTTTGAAAGACACCGAAGAGGAACTTAAAGTGAATTAGTAAATTACAGTTCGACCATAGCAAATCTCACATTTTTAGCATTACGTGTGCAGGTATGCAGTCGTGCAACTAATGGCAGTGAAGTACAGTTCAAAGGAGAAACCGAAACCGTTATTTTTTTCTACTCACCTTCAAGCTGCTAGATTTCCTGGCAGGAAAGTCGACACCATGACATTCCGCTTGCTCGAATGGCTCTTGATCTAAGGGACACAGTCCACCACCGCCTTGGGAAATAGCTGCGTGGCAGGGTTGGCACAGAATATGCGAGCACGGCAGTACTAGCGTTCGCTTTGGAATCACGCGGCAGAGGCTGCAAACGCGTGAACTGGGCACCACGTCGACAAACTGCGTCGGTCGCCAGTTGACGCCTGCGACGACGTGGTCGCGAAAACGGTGCACCCGCCTTTGTTCGGGATCCGGCATGGTGATCCTGCGCTCGCACAAGAGCGGAGTGGCCTTTTCGCCGATATTGTTGCTGCTAGGTGGTCTCGTTGCCGATCGGCTGACGTTGGAACAAAGCCAGATACATTGGCCGTTGTGCCTTTATCACGAGCTGTAATCCTGCTATTTTATGGTATCTTCGACTGGTCGTTTCAGAGCGCTCTCACGAGCGGCGTTGTCTTCGGCTGGTTGAAAGAGGGTGCGTGCCTTGCGTTCGGCTGGTTCTTTACAATCGCTCTCCTCCCGCGTCGAGCGCTCTGAGGCGCTCCGAGCCCTGTCGCGCACTTTATGTCGTCGGAGCAGTCGCAGTGATTGACAGTGTTTCCGGTCTCGGCGTTTTTGGTTTCACTAGTCTTTGCAGCAGTTCAATTATTCACACAGAGGTTTGGTGTAGTACTTAACAAAAACTTACCGTCCACAATCATTGTCGCAAAAAGAATCTGCCGAGTTAATTGTTGGCGACGGTGGTCTGGATTCCGGCGTCAGACCAAACGCTCGCATCCGCGCGTCTGCCATTTTGCTTGGAAGCGTCGGCGGCGTTGGCTAGGCTTTGACACGGCTTCAACTCTAAACTGGATTTTTGCTGTAGTCACGCGACTTCAGCCGCCGCGTCCTGAGATAGGCTGGTTGGCGCCTCTGTTGCATTGTTGTAGTAAACTAGAAGTGCCTATGTACCTGATGCTTGAGCGGACGCAGGAATTATGTTTCGCATTGTCATTTCCTCCTCCGAGTGTGAGTCGCACGTTCGAATTGCGCGCTTGTCCCCTGCCTCAGAGTTCGAGGCACGCCGGATCTGCCAGACTCTGATTTGGAGGACGGAGGCGACCAGTCAAAGATAGCATTAGTCTCTCAAACTTTCCGACGTGCCACAGGCTGATTGATTTCTTATCGCCGCACTCTGGTGTTTCAAAAAAAAATTTATCACGGCGTCGGGTGACGTAGCAACAAGTACAGACATGTCTGTGCTCTTTATCTTTTATCATAGAGAAACATATTGGTAAAGAGCGGACACTCCCGTAGGGCACTGCCGCCGGCGCCGCGAGCAGCTGGTCAGGCCGCTAAACTTGTGTTCCGAAATTTTGGACGCGTGGTTTAGCTCATTCTTGGTTTCGGTTTAGTTAGCAATGCTTTCGACTCTGGTTTACCTTCGCCAGTTAAAATGTTCAACTACATCGTCTATAGTGGACCGGAAGAGCTTTAATATTTTATTTCTAAGGATGCCGTACATACAGACGTAATAAACTCGTCGATCGCAACCTTTTCAGTAGAGAAACAGCCAAGCTTCTCGAAGAACCTACGCTACCCGCGAAACGTCTTGAAAACTTCTCGAAACGGCTACAAACGGCTAAAGACGTCTTGGTCTATGCGAAGACGTTAAACAGGTGTTCTTGGAAACATTATGTAGCAGGAAGTACGGTTAATCAAATATACTATTGTGTTTCAGCTGTGTTAGCAGCCCATCTCTGACGTCACCGGAGTATACTTTGGTGAACGTCTTGAGAGCGTCTAACTCGAGAACTGTTTTAGATGTTTTGGCGGAAAATGTGCGCCATGCTTGGGAGCGCGCGTGAAAGTGAAAGATAATTAAAATGCGCTTGCCCGACGCGCAACGTTGCATTCCGTGCGACTTTAACAAGCCTTATGAAATACGTTAACGTCGCATCATATAGCCTGTAGCTGCTTTTCCACTTTGGGTGAACAAGCAGAAAAAGCCGGCGGGGTTTTCTTTCACCCCTTTCCAGTCTTATCACTCGATCGCCGTATTGACAACGTGTTTGCCACGGGCCAGCAAAGATCACCCGTGCCACGGCGCGTTGCACGATACGGGCGAGTGTAAACTAAAGCCCCTATATTTATGAAAGTAGCGCCATTCTTAGATCTTGCCGCCACCGCGCTCACCCCGGCGCTTCCTCCTCGCCCTCTCTTAGCCGCCTCCTGTCGCCCCAGCCTCCTCCGCTCCCCCATTGGCCAATCCGTGTCACGTGGAAGTTCGCGTCGCGCTTTTGTATATTTTTTTCTTTCCAGCGCGCTCCGACTGCCATTCTCGGGCCTGTGCGACGAAAGTGCTGTACGCACAAACGGATCAAACGTGTTAGGGACAAGAACTTCGTTGTGATGGCATGCTGCTGCGCCTTAAGTTGCCGCAACCGACAAGGCGAGGGCAAAAGGCTTTTTTTGTTTACCATCCGGCGTGCGCAAACGCTTGTTGCACCCTTGATATTTGCGCCGTCTCGCATCGTCGCGTTGCTACTTCCAAAACGGCATTATTAAGACCAGTTACTGACTGACGAAGCAAAATCACGCCTCAAGAACTTCTCCGCAGGGCGCGATCGAAGTTTTCCTCGGATTTCCTCTGGTAGCGCGTTAGCTGTCGTCTGCCACGGCAGGCCCGACGCAGGCGGCGCCACTGTCGATATCGCGCCTCGATCGCGCTGGTCGCGCCGAGCGCGATAGTAGAACGGAGGAGGAGGGAAGTGGATGGCGCTACTTTTATAAATATAGGGGCTTTAGTGTAAACAACAGTCAAAGTTTAGGAAAAAAGAAAAAGAAAACGGCCGGACGCACACGTGCGCGCCCGTTCAGCGTCCTTATCAGAGCCGTGCCTTCCTTTCCATTTGCGTGAACAAGCGGCGAAGAAGCCGGAATTGCGATAGCGGCTATCGTCACCGACATATCTGGCCGCGCGCCGCCGCGGCCCGTCGCGATGTCGCAAATTTCCTATGCAGCTATTTTACTCTCAGAGAACCACAAGGCCTGCTGGCTTCCATTGTTTTTTGTCTAGTGAAGTCGCATGGTTGCAAGCCAGAGCCTGAATGTATGCTTATTCGGTCGCTTTGTTTATGTGCGTGCACAATATCTGCATTGTTTCCATACTTTTGGCGTTTGAGTATTTGTATGCTGCTACAAATTTGTTTATCTTGCTGTAGGGCATATGTTCCGAAAACAGGTGAACAGATGCCAAAAGATGTTTGTTTCGCACAGTTTTATGCACGCCTAATTAATCTGAAGGTAAACCTGTAGGAGCATGCAAGGCTTGACTGTTCTGTTTAGTGGCTTCTGTTGATTTCTATGCACCTCTTTTGTGTACTATTATTTCTTATTTGGCACCATGTGGCTGCCTGGCTGCCATTTCTGTATTTGCTGTTGTATTGTAATTGTATTGCTGTTCAAAATGCTTGCTGTTTACTGACAACTGTGGTGTTGATATATAGTTTACATTCTTTTTGTTCCGTGGATCTTTTTGTCCTCAAGAGAGCACACTAATAATAGTTTGCACCCAATTATCTTACACATATCACTGATTGAAGCATAAAAGTGCACTAGTTTTTCCCCTGGAATGTACAGCTTTATTATATATCAAACAATAGCCATTGTGCATTTTTAAACAGGTATCTAATCAAGTTGCACACTCACTTCAGAGAAACAGATAGTGCATTCTTGTGCTTTCAATATGCGCCCTGTGTAACCAAGCGATTTCGTTGAGAGGAAGCATCACTTCGATATCGAATATGGATAGGATCTGCTCGTACACCAGCATGGTTATTTAAGACCGGGTGTGTCGACTCTCCAAACTGTAATACGTGCGACGAGACATGAGACATTGAACAATTTCTGCGGTCGTGCCCAAGGTACTGAGATGAAAGAGACATTCTTCTGGAGAATGTGCAAAAAAAAAAGACCTTCCGCAGGTATGCCTGCGACACTTCGTGTTCCTAGAAGGATCAGTTATAGCACGAAAAGAAGCTTCATGTCTTCTTATTGCATTCTTAAAGTGGCCCTGAAACATTTCTTGAAATGGTAAGAAAATGTT
Source organism: Dermacentor silvarum (assembly GCF_013339745.2). Classification (NCBI taxonomy): domain Eukaryota; kingdom Metazoa; phylum Arthropoda; class Arachnida; order Ixodida; family Ixodidae; genus Dermacentor; species Dermacentor silvarum. Next base: position 49,944,454 of record NC_051163.1, read on the forward strand.
GCCGATTTGTCGTAGCAGCTGCTGTGAACATGTGAGCCAAATATTACTGCACTGCATGCAGCAGGGAATTTACAATCTCGTGTCAAACACGATGAAAAATCGCTTGCTCTCGCTTCCACAATGTCGTCAGCATTGAAAGCAGCTGGCCTACCAACGCTATTGGCTGATTTCAGTGATCACAGAGAGCATTCTCAGTAATACATAATTCCTAATTTTGAGTTAATGCAATAGCGAAAGGGCAAAAATCATTTCTTCTTTGCACTGGACATAGCTGCATCAGCTGCGTGTGGCCTTTAAGATGCAGCGTCGTGATGCACTGCGTAGTATACCGGGGCTTTGCTCTCTTGGTTTCTCCTCTGTGTAGCTTCCAGCACGCTAGCAGGCAGGAAAATAGTCTTGCATCAGCGTGATAACTTCACTTATCAGTTAGAGGATTGCAAAACCTTTTTTTGGGCATGAGATTCGTGAGACGACGTCCTTTAATAGTGAGGCCATTCTATGATTAGTTAAAAGCGTTTCAGGGTCCCTTTAGGAAGAGAATGGTTTTATTGGCATGTGGCCACAATACCGCAGTGACATTGTAAGAAACACTCGGAAGGAGCAGTTGCCGGCCTTGATTGCCAGGCTAAGTCCGCCTGTTGCTACAACCCACCAACACCACTACTTAAATAAATGTAACGTACTCTTGTAAGAGATTTGTATTGCAAACCATCTAACTGCTAATGACCTACTGCAAGTCGTGTGTGAATTAAACCATTTGCCAGTTTAATTTCACTCTACAGTAGCTTTTTCATATCATATCTGCAACATAATTCTGAACGTCATCGTACAGCATAAGATTTTGAGAGCAAGTATTGCTTAAATTTATAAGGTAAATGTGACCGAGGTAAAACAACGGCACATATTTTGCTATTTGAAATACCGAATGGCACATCTTTATTGTGAAGCAAGTGTGGCTTACTCACTTTTCTTTTTCACTGTTGTATTACAGAGCAAACTTCTGTGGGCAGCCAGTGGTATCCAAGAGGGAAGGGACCTGGATTGCTGTGGTTACTGCAGCTACGTCTTATTTTATGTGCTAATCTTTTCCACTGTATTTAAAAATTTTGTAAAATCAAATCATTCTGCATGTCCTTTAATTTATTAGTCAATAAAGCCGCTTTCTCACAAGGTCAGGTTGTAATTTTTTCTGCATGTTGTTATGCACATTTGCTTTAGATGTATATTGCAGATTTGATATATGTTAACAAATTTTATGCAAGATACTATAAATAATATAATGGAATGCTTCAATTTATTTTTCAGTTCTTGATAGTAACATATCTACTATGAAGCTAGCATACGGATGCATGGTATGCTTTAGAAGTGGCCATTAATTTTGCTTACCACGTCACTGTAGGATGACAATCTATAAATGCTGCTTTAAAGACAGCTATAAAAGCCTGCATATTGTTTCTGAAACCATTATACGTTATGGCTTCGGAAGCAATATGCAGGCATTGGAATTAATTAGGAATTTGGTTAGACGTCCCCAGAATTGTTATAATTTATAACGTAATTCTGTGAACGTCTAATAAAATTCTTAACTTGTTCTTGTCAAGATGTTTTATAAAAGCCTGCCTAATGTTTCCGAAGCCATTATTACAGAATTATGGGAACGTATAATACAATTCATGAAGTTGTTTTTGTCGAGATGTTTATTTGCCCACTTTTAGTGTAACGTTAGCAGAGCTTACTGAAGTACCTGTAGACGTCCACGGCTATAGAAAATGTCTTGACCAGGACAACTAGTAGACTTTTGAACTATCCGTTCAAGACATCTTTACACACCAAATATCTGCTTGTGTGTTTCGTGGGTAGGCTGAAATAGCTCATTCAGATTGCAAAAATAATCCGAACAAAGATTTTTTTATGGAAATTTCCTGCCGTTTCTGAGCCGCTTTTCTCAGTTGCACACAATCGCAAGCAGTGGTTCCATAGAAAAAGTTTATTTTTACCTATACACATCGGGAATTGTACAGAATTAATAGTGGCTAACACAGTTGATAAAGACATAGACCAAAGAATGTTTTAGCCATGACAAGCAACACGTGAAGTTAAACTGGCACTTGCGAACCGGTCCAGGCGCAGGCATCATGCACAGTGCAGTGGGGTAAACAGCCTTCACAAAACGATCCCCAATGCGCATCACACTGCTCGAGCCGATCCAAAGAAAACATTTGCGTGACGATACCGGTGAGGCACAGATAACAAATTCTGTGCTTTAACCGAAGGTGTTGCGAGGGACTTTTGGAAAATTACGTGTTGGAAGTAATGGACATGCTCTTTCGGAAAAGATGGGTGCTACTAAAACAAACAGGCCGCTGCACGGTAAACGGGCGCCACCCTGGAGACAGTTACAGACTGGCTCAGTTTCCCACCCTTACAAGTATTCGCTAATATATCCGGGCTGCTGCTCACCTATATGCAAAAACCACATATAAGCGGACCTGTCATATATTGAGCGACTGCTCCGGGGTCAAACCTAGGGCGGAACTCGACCTTAATAACACTTCGAACTGGGAGGTAGTGGTGTCCACCTCGGATCCCACGGTTCAACTGCGGGCCGTCAACCGGGCTTTGGAGGTAGCCGAAAGTAGAGCAGTGCACGGGCTCGCGGGCTTACCCGAAAGCCGGGCCGGGCCGGGTAGGGCAGTGTTTTCACGAGCTCGGGCCGGGCTCGGGAACGGCATGTGCTTTTTGGCCCGCGCCGGGCTCGGACTTTCTGATGGTGTGCATGTAACGTGCAGCGAGTTACCCTCGCGCGTCTCCACTCTGAAAAACCTGTTGCCCCGGCGCAGCTGGAAGTTAGCAGCGCTACTCCTCTGTACTTCCATTTTCTTCTTCCGTCGTATTTCGCGCTGTTTGAACAGAATGTAAAGTCCAGAAAGACCGAAGTCGCCTCAGACCAAAGGATGCCATTATATTCCTCACCTAAATCAATCTAATGCTTCCAGCGCGGTGTAAGCGCTGAAAAGGCGAATTGGTAAAACGATGACTGGTAAGATAAGACAATTCGTCACGCGGCTGAAATATGGCACTGCGTCCTTCCATGATTGCACGCATGCTCTCAACCGGCTGCCTAGAAGCAGCGCATTACGCTGCACCATAAAAGAACGAGAAGCTTTCTTTCTCCATTTACTTCATCCATGCGCTGCGCTCACGACAGGTCGTGGCTGCGCTTCCGCTATAGTGGACTAGAATACGGTTGAGTGGGACGAGTGGCTGGGGCGGCGCATGCTTGGCAGTGAGGCGCCCGACGTGGAAAAAATACTGTGGCGGCGTGGCGATAGAAGTGGATTGGGCCGCATCAAGGTCGCGCCGTTGGAAACTGCTGGCGATACCGCTCGGCAGGGTCATTCGTACTACTTCGCGCTCGGGTATTTGCGTTCAGACCGCTCAAATGGTGTTCACAATTGCATATGACATGTTATTTTTGCCTTAAGAATAAATTCCTTTCATTCTCTTTATTTTATTTTATTTAATGCTGCTCGGTGATCTTTTTCGGCGGTTTCGAGCCGGGCTCAAGCCGGGCTCGGGCCGGGCTCGGGCCTAAGGTAAAGGGGTGGCGGGCCGGGCCGGCCCGGGCGGGTAACGTAGATTATTTCCGGGCCCGGGCCGGGCCCGGGTCTCGCCATAAACCTTTTCGTCGGGCTCTGGCGAGCAGCCCAACGTAAAAACGGGCCCGGGCTGAAATAATCGGGCCGTGCAGTGCTCTAGCCGAAAGTCAAGGGCTTACGGCTACCTCACGCCGCCAGGCAGAAGAAGGAACCCAGTAATTCAAATAACTCTACATCTTACGAAAATAAAGTTTTCCCTCCTCTCCTCCTTTCTGCAGACAAAAGGAAACTCCTTGCCGCAAAAGCGAGGCGACGCGTTGAAGTGCGCGCTGGGGTGGGCGTAATCAGCGGCACAAAAGGCGCCCTAAGCGGCCCTACCAAAACTTATTAAGTGGTGCACCCGGTCACCAATAGTATTTAACCCCGATAAAACAGTCCTACGCGTGATGAAGAGAAAACAACCAATCACGTTCACTTACCTTGTTCGGGGAAGAGCAGTACATGAAATAAATTAATATAAATACCTGGGAGTAACCATTACTAACACGCATTCGTGGTCCACGCATAGAACAAACGTCTGCGCATCATCTTCACGAAACCTTGGTTTTCTCAGACACAAGTTGAAAAAAGCACCTCCCGAATAGAAAATGCTGGCATTTAAAATGTACATTTTACCACAGCTAGAATATGCATCAGTGGTCGGGGATGCTGTTTGCAAAGAAGATATTGAAAAAAATCAGATGGTTCAAAGGCACGGTGTACGTTTTATTTTTACAATGTTTCGATCAACAGACTCTCCTACCAAGTTAATGAAGGAAAATAACATCCCTGTGCTTGAAAATCGCCGCAAAATCAAGCGCGTGAAATGTTTGCATTTCGTTTATAAAATGAAGGTAAATATATCTGCGCAGACCTACATACAGCGGTTGTTACAACGCGCATCCAGGCATCGTCACGTGCATAACCTTCTCCCATACAGTGCTCCGACAATCTTATTCAGATATTCTTTTTTCCTCGAACAATTGTTTAGTGGAACAATTTGCGATCAGATGTCGTATGTGCTGATGACTTCGACAAAGCTTTGCTCGGTATGAACATTGACTGAGCCCGAGATTTTTTTACTCTTTATGCTATTTATTGTGCTGCTTTCAAGTTATCTTACTTTTACTTTTTTTAATTCTGCAGAGACAATTATTCAGCTTCTAATTATTGAATGTTTCTTTTGTAAATGTAAATGTAAATGTTTCTTTTTTTTCTCACTCAAATGTATTTTTCTGTCTCTTGTTTCTGCCAAGTAATGGGGCAAGCACCCAGTCAAGCTGCAGCTTAGCAGCTTTTTGTGCTTGTCCTAGCGTTCTTCTGTTCTTGTACAAAAGAAATGCTGAAATAAATTTGACTTTGACTTTGAATGTGGCTGTATCATCGAAGTGATTTGTGCGTACATATATATATATTGAAAAAGGTCGGTCCACCGACCGAAACTGTTGGGTAAATAAACCTAAGATAACCGCGAAGCTGTCCTTCTGATTCTTCTAAATACGCTTGGTCCATTGATAAATCCAGTTACTATATATATATATATATATATATATATATATATATATTACACACAATGTGTGTATGCGTGCGCGTGCGCGCGAGCTAGACATTGGCTTTTGCTATTTTACTGTCCATTCCTTGTCATCTTTTTTTTTTTTTTGTATTGATCGCCCATTGTATATTCTTGTATAATTTCATTATTGCTTTTGATGTGTGCATAATTGATTATTTGTTCCCCTCCCCACCTGCCAATAACACGTGCTGGTGACTTGACGCTGAGCCGTGCTCCCTCAAGGGCTGCAGAAGATAACGCCAACTTTCCCTCTCCCATAACGAGCCACTTTGTAGTTGGTGACGCACATGAACCCTCGCAGCGTCGGCGTGGAGTGCGCACGCGCCAAGCGTGAGGGAGCAAGAGGAAAGGGAACGTCTAGTTCTTACGCAGCGTGGGGGTGACGTTGCGCAGCCTGCGGGAAGTGCGCACGCGCCAAGTGTGAGGGAGCAAGGGGAGAGGAAACGTCTGGCGAGCCATTGGCTGCGCGGTTGGTGACGTCGTTCCTCTCTCGCAGCGGTGCGCGCGCGCGTCATTCTCTCTCCGACATCGCAATGGTACAAGCCACGTGTCGTGCGTTCTCCGGAGGAGCAGCTCGCGTTAGAAGAACGGCGCTGCGAACAACGTCGGGAATTCGCCCGGCGCCGCCGTGCCGCCAAACATGTCCGTGTCTTCATTGCACGGCATAAAGGGGCGCGTAAAATGACACATAATTGCGTAGCAAAGTTCAGAAACACTTAAATATACCCGCGTGATAAACCTTAAGATAAACGGCGTCGCCGCCCCTTTTCAGCTTCGCTGGTCAACCATCTCCAAAGGGTTTTAGGGTCAAATATTTTTTAGCGTGTGATCAAAGTGTTAGGACTGATTCACGAGCTCTGTACGATATAAGAAATTGTGCAAGAGGCGGTTGGTTTCAATGTTAACATACGCCGGTAGGAGCTCCTGTAGCGATAAACAATAAAATAACAGAGTGGATAATCCTGAAACACGTTATGAATACATTGAAAATGTTTATTTGGCAAGAACTGGATTATATTACACGAAAATCCGACAAGGTTCATTGGATTAAGAAAGCAAGGTGGTGAAAATCTTGGTCAAGGTGGCGTCGCAATCACGTGGAACAGAAAGAATAGCGAAACGTTGCGAAGCATCTGCAGCACTGATAAACATTAGGTGCTTCAGTCTGCGCCCTGCAGAGCCACATCGGGCAGTCGGATCTCAAACGTTATATTTCCATCTAAACGAAAACCATCCTTTTTCAGAAGATCCAAGTTTAGAGTGAACGCTTGGTGAATATGTTTCAGTATGTTATGATTGCGTGCACAGACGCAGATACCGGGGAAGGGACCGTCTAAGAATCTGTTATGGCGCGTATGTCGCAAGTTCACGCGCCAGTCACGTAGATCAGTCTGGGAACTCGCCAGCAGTCCGTGAAACGCGATGTCCACAACCAGGTAAAAGATTTCACCATCCGGGACCTTCCACACGACAAAAGTAAAATACATGTCTCTGGCATGCCACACTGTCACGTTAGCAAACTTTCTGTCCTTTTTATTGCATGTAAAAATTTCGTTGGCATTTTTGAGGGTCAGCTGATAGGACACACCTGCGAGCTTTTCACCGGTTGTAATCCAAACGTGACGGAGAAAATCGACGTCAGGCTCGCAAGACGTGATCAGTAGGTCTTGACCCTGCAACGTGGCATTTAGCCGCAAGTATTCCAGCGTGTCGAGTGACATGTGGGCAAAACTCGACAACTTTGGAACTATGAGCAATTTCTCCAAGGGCAACGAAAGCGTCGACGACGGGAAGGCTTCGGGCTCCTGATTTTGCCGAGACCCATGCTCGGTCGAGACGATCACGCCAGCGATTTGATCTATCTGCTTCTTTAAGTTCTGCTCAGATGATTTCAGCTCTCGAGTGATCTCAGCAAACCTGGCTTCCTGACTTCTGGCGTTTTCTGCGAGACCATTCGTCAGGCTTTGAAGTCCAGGCAGCAGTTCATCGTCATGCAGGTTCTTCAACAGCACCTTGAGGTCTTCCAACCCGGTGCTCAGGCTTTGAAGTGTCATTACTGCAGACTCCAAGAATGGCTGATCTCTGGCTGCGGATGAGTCGGCGGCACTGCATCTGGCCACGTAGTGTGTTGACAGGTCCTTGTGCAGGACTCCGTCACCACACCGCAAACATTCCACGGTGTGAAACGTGCAGTCAGTCTCGTAGTGACGTAGTAGATCTACCATGGTGCCCACAAACTTGCAGCCTTGCGCTTCATTCCAGCAATGAACCTTGGACCATTGAAAAAAAATTAAGAAGAAAATCAGCAGATTAATGCAAGTGAAGGTGGCAGAGAAAAACCTGCCGTGGGATAAACATGGCGTATTTCATAAAGCCTAGATGCAACACGGCAGGGAAAACTGTCCTGTCAGCAGTTTACAGAAAAGTGACAGCTAAGATGAGACCTCTGTGCCCACCAAAAATTTTCAAACTGAATTCAAGGTTCCCTGCAGCTTACCCAGTGTCGAGTTATAGCATTCTATGACTTTAGGGGCATCACAGGTATCTACAATGCGCCTACTCATGATACGTATGGTATAATGTTGAAAATGCTGCCCTCTATATTGACTGAGAAAGAAAAAAAAGACACGTTGACACGAACGCATACCAACAACTAGTGGTTTATTCGACACAACTTGTTTAATATAGAAGGTTAGTAAGCATGAGTCTTCACGCAGACTAAAAATTGCCGCGTATCTGCGTGCTTCGCTGCAAATGTCGTCGAAAGACGATAGTCTTCTGCCGGCCGTACTACATGAGTGCTGGTCTGATCCGCGGCCACCCGTGATGCTGTTCTCGTACCATTTCCGTCCTGGCATGATAAATGCAATGGAGGTTTGTTTGAACAGATTTCATTTTACCGCATTATTTCATCAAGCGGCCATTTATGTTTTGCCCTGCCTCAGACAGCGCTTCCTTTATGTTGAATCAGCCGCATCTGGCTGGCATTGATAAAATTGAGGAGGCGTTGCGTGAGACATGGACGCCATCTGGCAATACATTGGGAAACATGAGCTTTTGCAGAGGGTTTCTTTCCTCCATGGCAGAGGGCGCTCGCCGGCGCGCAGTCGGGGAACGTCGTTCGTCGGCGCGCATAGCATGGCATTTTCAGCGCAGCTTAAGAAACTAGGGTCTTCAGAGTTACGTATCTATGTATTTTCTATTAAAGGAACACACCTCCTAATACTTACCTAGTGATGTTGCGCCTCAGATATGCGTAACATTTACTTTGTGATCGATAACGTTCACAAGTATGAACAGCCGTACCAGTTTAAGTAGTGTGGGCGGTAAGCAAGTGGTCCAACTTTGGCCGGGTGGCTGAATCGGGTGACAGACAAACAGACAGACCAAATTTTCAGCGTTTAAGTTCCTCAAGAAAGACTATCGTCTTTAAAATAAAACAAAAAAGAGGGCCAAAGAAGTGCGCCAAAAGAAACTTGAATTTATAGAAGCTGTATCCTAACCGAACATTTCAGCGTTCGAGCAGTGTTAGTAGATAACCTTTCCCTTATCTAAAAAAGAAAAAAAAATCCTTTTCTAGAAAGGTAAGGATGGTTGGCGGCCGCTACTGCTACGATTTTTTTTTTCTGCAGAAGGCTTCACTTACCTCGCTCGCTAACTGATACATATGCTAACAAAGAATCGTTAATTTTGCTTTCAATATCTGCTGCTCACTCGTAGGGTTCGTCTGTAAGCAGCGCTGAATTGTCGACATTTACCCATACCAACCAGCTCAGATCAACCTGCTCCTAAGTGTAATGCTTAACTTTGGATGTTTCAGCGCACGCCTCCGTATACGGACCCTAATTTACAGCTCGTACTCATTCCGGACTTCCGTGACGTGGCTGCACACTTCAGGCCCATCTAGGCTTGGAGTAGCATTTTTAAATGCGTAATTCTTTATGACCGCAATGACCAATGCCCACTATGCGACCACTCCGGATGCAGCGAAACGAGCGCTCGCCTTCTTTGAGAGTGCCCTCATTTTAATCGGTAAAGAGCAGTGTTTTCAGCCGCGCCAGGCCAGCAGGACATGCGCCCCCTTACTCAAAGTAAAACTAAAATTCTGGAACACTGGCCTACAAGGACATCAGCGCGAGGCGCTAAATAGATGGCAATGCGATACTTAGGAGGTGGCGGACTGTGTCACACATTGCGACTTTGCACTGTCAGGCGTTGAATTGATTAGTGGGACGTTGACTCCCTACGACTATGTGGCCCCTTCACAGACTGCGTGACAGCGCCCACGGAGAGTGTTCTGCATTGCTTACTTTGTCACCCATTCCTACATTCCCCGGCACAGGGTATAGCCAACCGGAGATGTCCTTTCTTTTAACCAACCTGTCTTTCGTTTGCTTTTTTCTCTCTTGGGTGTTTCTGGTGCCCTGCCTAGAAATATGGTTTGAAGGCAGCTTCACAAACACATCAGGGCCGATGACGCCTGGAGTTAGACGTCACAGTAGGCTGTGGTACTTCACTGCAGGTTATTTTCATCTGGATCCAACCTGCCCACCAGTGCTACCCACATTCCTGGCAGCCTTCGTTCATTTCGTGTATCAAGAGTTTTGCCACGCACGATTGAAATGAAGCGGCAGTATGTAGCCGTGTTTATAATATCGCACGAACGTCGACATCGTAGTACGCCAGCGCCTCGTAATGGCGAGTATAACGACGAAATCAGTGACATCACGTGCAAGTGCTAAAACCACTGAAGGCGAACGTCGTGCAATCAGCTGTTTTCTTTAGACCATATACGTTTCCACAGTGTACTTGCAGACCATTCCATTTTTTTAAGACTAAAGAAGGAAACGAGGGAATGATGCACCGTGTGCAATACGCGAGTCATTTTTACGTGACGAATAATTATGACAGAAAAATACCTTATTCCTTACCTTGCTTCTCGTTTCGGGAAATTACTATTCTTGCATTCAATTGAGTCACAAGATTCACCAAAATGTCGCCGAGATTTAGGCAAAAGTTAGATTGCACTTTAAGCATAGCACTGCGAGTATAGAAGCACGGTAAGTATAGACTGCACAGAAAGCAATTCTTCCACGATACCTTGGAAGATACCTGGTAGGAAGCTGCTACAGAAGCCTATACATTCAAAACCTCGCGGTTCGTTGATTAAATACGGCTTCGCCGGCAGAAGAATAAATAAAGTGACACCATATACATTAAAAAAGAGGAAGTCACCTCATTTTCCTTGTCAAAGAGGCGAAATTTATTTTGGTGGCCTCCGATTAGAGCAATCTTTTGAAGTGTCTCGCAGTTTGACTCGATGGCCGTTCCGAGCTCTCAGCGCGAGAAGCGGCGCAGCAAAACAACATCCGCACGGGTGTCGCAATCGCGCTCATGCACAAAACATTTTTCTTCTTCTGAGGGACGAAGACAGCGTTGGGCCTTGAGTGCCAGTCACATTGCCCGACACCAAGCTCGTCGACCAGCGCAGCCGCACGAAGGCAACTAAGTAAGCAATTATGTCACGGTCGGAACTCGCTACTGTTCACCGAACAGGTTCGCCTACGATACAACACGCCTCGCAAGCAACGCCACCAGGATTCAGGCAGACGTTGACAAGCAAAACAGCATAACCGGTGAGCGGGGCGTAAAGTAGCCGGTTAACTTTACGAGCACACATTTTTTTTTTTTTTTTTACTTTACACGATCAGCATTGCAACTGATAGCATCGTGAACGCCTCTTATCATAGGGGGAACTGAAAAAAAAAAAGATATTGGTAATGAGGAAGTGAAAGAGTTCTCTTTCTTTCCAACACTCTAAAAACAGTTGCACCCTTTGGGGTGCATTTTTGACACAAAAATAACCGTCATCTGTCTTGCTTGCGTTTCCTATCTTGAAAACTGTGCACTTGCTACTTTCCTGTCGAGAACGCTGTGTCACGCTGATAACGCTCTTGTCGTTCGTGACCGAGAAGTGCCGGGCGCACAGCGTTAAAGAAAGGAAAGCCACGCAAGTCAGATGATTATTGTTCGGTGGCAAAAATACGCCTCAAAGAGTGCAACCGTTTTTAGAGTGTAGCCGCACCTGTATCACATAGATTAGTAATTACGAGGGAAATGAAACTCGAGGTGTGTCTTATTCCGGACTAATAAAAACATTTGTTCTTGAACAACCATTTCTCCTCACCTAGGCGGACTTCGATCGCTTGTCCCACAACCACCCTCGCTGATGTCGGTTACAATTTGTTCTAGACCACTTTTCACTCGAAGCTGCGTCGTCCATATTGACCTTGGTCCTTTCACGCGCTTTACTCCTTATTCCTGCGTTCCTATCACTGCAGTGTGCCTAACACAGCTGATCGGGTACCGTTACGTATCGAATAATCCCCGACAAAAAACAATAAGTCACTATATAGAGTAGTTATGCTTTGTACTGTGGCTTTCTCGCCATGGCTTTGTCCGGTGCTCCGTCATCAAACCCACAACCCCTGCAGCACGGGTTGCGAAGGCAACTCGTGATGCGGGTCGAGATTAGGCGTCCTTGATTGAACAGAGTGTGCGAGTACAAAAAAAAAATTGTGGACCTCCATTTTGCAGCGATACCTTCCTCCATCATTCACGGCCGGCTGCGTCAGGGCAAGACACCAGCTATGTCAGAAAGGTTGAGCGCCTTCATTAAAATCCTTACCACAAAAAATAAAAATGACTGCTCTGTTGGAGCACTGCCAATCTGTGCGGCGCAAACCACCACAAGATTTGGAAAACAGGTACGCACGCCCGACGTATCAGCATTCCTAACAATCCCAACCTATTTCCATATTGGATTGAAACGGCAAGGTTTGATCCAGTTGATATTTAAGCCAGTGTGAACGAAAGTGTCGGCGAGATTCAGGTGACGTAATCATGCTAGAAATCAACGTCATCTGTTGCTGTCTGAGCATTAAGGACACTAAACAGGAATGTTAAAAATAGTTGCAATAGTATCTCTCACATCGGCAACAGGAGAATGGCCACATTTAGGCTTGCTGACAAGCGTCGGTGCAAGTAATGCGAATGACGGACGTTTGGAAAGAACGAGAGAAACCGTTTCTTTTCCTCACCTTGAAACTGTTCGCTTCCCTCGCGGGAAACTCGACCCCGGCGCATTCCTGTTTCTTCGAATGGCTTTTCGTCTATGGGACACAACCCGCTGCCATCTTGAGAGTTGTCTGCCTGGCAGAATTGGCACAGAACGTGCGAGCAAGGCAACACCACCGTCCGCTTTGGAATCATACCGCAGAGGCCGCAGACACGCACAATCGGCACGTCGTCGACAAACCGCGTCGGACGCCAGTTGGCTCCGGCGACGACGTGGTCGCGAAAACGGTGCACACGTCTTCGTTCCGGAACAGACATGCTGGTGCCTTCAGGTACTGATGCTGAACTCGCACAATAGCGGAGTGGCTGGGGATCGCGCCTGAGGCTTCTTTTTTAGTCTGATATGCGGGGGCTGACGTAACAACAAGGGCAGGTAGATAGCTAGATTTCGCGTGACGTCACGCACGCGGCTTCTCTCCATTTACGGCTGTGATGACGAAACTGCAGCGTATGTATCACCACGCCTACATTGTTTTGTGCTTTTCACGGTGACCATTTTTGCACTGTCACTGTTAAGGCCCAACCCGGCGCACGCGTCTGGGCGCGCTCGTCATGAGGCGCTGAGACTTAGCACTAATAGGTTCTTATGACCGTGCCGGAAGTTTCCTCAATCGTCAGCCACGTGGCGCTTCCATCACGTGAACAATAAAGTCCTGTGAACAAGGGGAGACAACTTGATTCCCGGAACGAAGCTTGTTGAACCACCTACGAGTGCCCTAATATCTTCTAAAAATAGAAAAACAAATTTCAAGTTGAAAATTGTCGTGTTTTATCATATTTACTACATTGCTTGACGTGGCCGCCGCAGGGGAGTAAATCTTCCTATACCTCCCATTGGTTCTCCTATAGCATACGCTCAGTCGACGCTAGCGCCAAGTCGCACTTCAGTTAGGCCCTAGCGGATGGATGACGGTACTACGGTAGCGAAAAAAAGAAAAGAAAAAAGAAAAGCGGCGCGATTTCTTTTACCCTCCTCCTTTCAGTTATAGCACTTTTTTTCTTCCTTATTTATGATAACGTTGTGCCGATCGTTTCTCCTTTCCCTCTTGACATTCCTCTCCCATGCCTCGCCTCACCCTCCCCTCATGCCTCGCGCAATGCTCTTCTTTTATTTCTTTAGCTGTCCGCAACGCGCTCTTTTTTTTTTTTTTTTTTTTTGTCGCGGGCGTTATCAGACGCACCACCAGACCGAAGCGCGCGCTCCGCGCTCCTCTCCTGTCCAGCCGTGCCATTCGTGCATTCGTGCTGCGTGCTTGTGCGCAGTGGATTCTTTTTGCGCTTTCATGCACGCAGTCACGTTAATTATTACAATCAAGCAAGCACGTGCCCAAATTGTATGAAAAAATCATCCCACTTACAACACAACAGTTCTTTGGACTCACTTTATTGTGTTCGTTTGCGAAAACCAGAATTAGAGGAGACAGTGCAACACACTATAGAATGCAACAAAACGTGGATGGTCTTTTATGTACTACGCACAGGTAAAAAAAAAAAACATTTATTGTAATTGTTCTAATGGTCAATGCGCAGAATAGCTTCTCAAGGCCTGCTTCTCGCTCGGTCCATAAAATCCACCTCCGTGAAGTGCGTCGCGCATATTCTGCGGTTGTTGACCTTGTCTCTGGGCAAACCATTAGATCCATCCTTCCAGCGTAGGTTAAAGACGCTTCCATCCTGAAGAACAGTGTAGATCATAAAAATATAACAATCGCAGTTGGAACATACAAAACTGAGCTCGTTTCGCGTCGCGGCAGAGTACTAGTTGTGATATGTCAACCTTAATTCTCAGAAACGCATTTTTAAACGATGGCGACCAATTAGCTGGAAATAAGTACAAAGCGCACACCTACACACAGTGTTCCTTGCGATACGCACAGGTGGTACTATATTTATAAGGAGCTTTATGTTCGCTGCTTGTTGACATAACGATTTATTGCATCGTTGTGGTGTTTTCAAATCAGCTAGCTGGCACCTCACCACCAGACAGCCATGTACGACTGCGCAAAATTACTATCACAAATAAAAACCGGGAAGTAAACTGCACAGTGCTCACCTGTTGTCTTTAGGGATGCGGTAGAATTTCACGTCGCAAGGCTCACTTCGTCTTGATGTGTTCGTACACCACTGAACCACACACGAACAGCACGAACAGCGACAGTTGCGAGACGTTGCAGGGAAAAGCCGACAAATGTGCAACGGTAGGGTACTACACGGACCACACTGCTAGCGCGGAAGGCGAAAACCGCAAAGCTGACCTCATAATGCCAGAAAACAAATTGCTGCCGCTTTGGCCGTTATCAGCACGGCCGACGACGAGCGCAGGCCGCGCCGCCGATAGTTGAAGGCAAGAGAGAAACGACAAAGTTGAGTGAGGGTTGACAAGAAAAAAAAAAAAAGGAAAAGCGATTTTGGTTTCGCATCCATCTCATGGATGGCGCTGCAATTCGCGTGGACAAAAAAACAAAACCAGTGGAGTTTCCGAGGCCTGGCCGCCGGACTATATCTCGAACACGGTGACCTAGCAACTCTGAGCCGCCGCAGCAAAAACCGCGGTGACGTGCGGCAAGTCGCGCATCATGCAACGTGTGCGGAGTGTAATCTTCCGTAGTGATTTTTCACTCAGCGAAACACGCACTACCGTTGTGACTAGTTGGTTCTACGAGACTTTAGGTTCTACATGTTGAATGACTGCAGCACTAGGACTGGACTGGACAAACATTCATTTGGGTCCTGCAGGACGCGCTTAGCGCGTAGCACACTACTATGAAATAATACGCTCGGTCACAAAGAAAGACGTAGGTGACACTTGGACAAGCGCGAGCAGTCTGATACTTGCTGATATCAGCGAAAATATATGCACCATAATTGCGTAAAATAAACAGCGCGCTAGTCCAGTGTCGTCTTCGTCCTTTCTTTGTGTGCGAGCGCATTATTTCGCATTAGCACGCTGCAGCCATTCAAATCTATCAGAGAGACGCCTCTAGTCATGCTGTCACATTTCGCGTTGACGCCGCTTCTCTGTAGTGCCCCATGATAGGGGCTGAGATGACGTCAACGCAAACAATTTGTAGAGTGATATTCTTTCTTTTTGTCACCTACAGTTACCATGGCAAGTAATTATTACAACAAATAACTGTCGACCGGAACGGCAGATTTGCGACACGTGACGATTGTATGCGGGAATATCAAGACGGAAAGTGTGCTGGGATCTTACCTTCTTTGTAATGCGAGGGGCCGTGGCAGTCTTCTACAGTAGCTTGAGAGCCACAGTGCTTCTGTATCACGATCTTTCCAGATTACGTAGATATGCTCGCCAACTGTCAAAG
The DNA here is from genome assembly GCF_013339745.2 of Dermacentor silvarum. Taxonomy (NCBI): domain Eukaryota; kingdom Metazoa; phylum Arthropoda; class Arachnida; order Ixodida; family Ixodidae; genus Dermacentor; species Dermacentor silvarum. The sequence goes on from NC_051163.1 coordinate 49,960,128, forward strand.
CAAAGAATATTTTACCCCAATCCGCAACTACCTATCTACCTGTCCTCGACTGTGAGAAGTGTGAACGGCCCGATAATCTTCATATAAGCTTTTCCTGAGCGGCAACGCCACCTGTCGGAGCAGGGACACTTCGTTCGGTGGTCACTCGTGATAATTATTTGATTACTGTAGTAGCGTAATTACATACTTTTCACTCGGTTTAATTTGGTGACGGCAGGTGAAGACTGAGTCCTTACACTCGGTCGGCGCACCATACTTCATAAACAAAGCATGCTTCCACGAGGGGAAGCTTATAAATGTGAAAGAAGATAACGTGAGAAGGTGTGTGCTACAAAGCCGGAAAACGAAGAGAGAAAAAAAAAACGCACATTATCGTCCACGTTTCGGGCATATAAATCGGTACTGGTATCATTGATTTTGGGCATCGACAATACTGGTATCAACGCGGTACTTAAGAGAATATTGGACACGGGCGTAATATCCACACGAACGTAATGTCGATACTTCGCACGCACACTTGCGCAAAGCGATATCAATGACCTCAAACATGCCGCTAAGGAATGATCGATTCTGCAGGCACACCGAAGGCATAAAGCGATTGTCCGGTAATATTGCAAAATATTACGAACTGTAGGACGTCTCACGTGCTTGCGCATGTGGAAAACAGAATGGTGATTTTTCCAGGCCAATTGGACCTTTACATGGTTTTCAAGCGAAGCTTGTTATGAGGCACATATTTCGATGGCGTCCGTGTACGCAAAAAACTATCATCATCAGCATTGGCTCAAGCGTCGTCGTCTTCTTCCGCAGCTGGCTCGTTCGTGACCCTCGGTTTGCGCTCGTGCTCGGCACGCGCTCGTGCCACTGCTCCCGCGTTCGTCTTCGTAGTCGTCTTCCACAGCTGGCGGCGTTGCCGCTCATCGTTCAGCATAGAATTTCACTTCTCTTCTGTCGCCGAAATGGGGGGGGGGGGGGGGGCGTTTGCGGGAGAGCATGAGCCATTCATTGTCTTACGTAACGGACAAATTTAATTTGAAGCAATTTAATTTCAAAGAATCGCAAGCGGCAATGGGGGCGGGCGAATGCTGCTAACCACAACGCCGAGCAAACTCAGACATCGAATGCAAGCGACAACGGTGGACTGCGTGTATACCGTCAGTGACGTCGTTCTCTCCGTCGCAGCCGTTGCATCATGGTTAGTTTAGCGCACCCAACACAAGCATCGCTTACGTCCATTTTCCGGCAGGGGAAGGGTTGGTTAGTTTTTTGTTTAGCTTTTTTTAATATTTTTTCTGCGTTCTAAAACTTCGACAGATCTCCCAGTCTTCGTCTTTCTGGGGTTATACGTTCCAAAAGCAGTTCTCATTATGAGGCAAGCCGTAGTGGAGGGCTCGGGATTGATTTTGACCACCTGGGGTTCTTTAACGTGCGCTACAACGCAAGCATATAAGTTTTTTTCTTTTTTTTTTTCATTTCGCCTTCATCGAAATGCGGCCGCCGCGGCCGGGATTCGATCCCGCGACCTCGCGCTCCGCAGCGCAACGGCTTAGCTAACTGAGCCACCCCGGCGGGTGAGCGGCGGCCGCTGTAGCTTGACGTCACATGTGACCGCGCATGGGACTCTCGAAGTCGTCTGCTCTGTACTGTGTTGCGCAGTTTGTTCAGTACTTTTTATTGCTTGAACCTATGCCTCGTTAATTAACCAGCTGAGTAAAAGCTCCCTCTTTGCAACAGCTGCGAATTGCGCTTGTGGTTTCGGAGGCATTTATCGCGTTTGGATATCGACGCGTTTCGCCTCTCGTGCAGTGTTTTGTCAGCGGCTATTTCACAGCTGTCTGCGTTTGGCGCTTCACATTTCTACCTTACTGCACGTTTTTTTTAGCCCTCGGGACCATGTGCACTAACGAAACGGTGAGCTGTGCTAGCTCTTTGAACCCGTCAAGCACTGACAGCACTGGTTTCGACGATGAGTATGAATCTCTCTTTGCGTTCGACCCGCCAGCACGCCAGCCAGTCGGCCCAGTCGACGTTCTTCAATAAGACACCCAAAGGTAAGCGTCGCTGGCCAGGCGCTTACGCTCACGAAACGACGAGTGCTACGCTGAACTCGTAGCACTCGTCTGTAAAATCCGCCGAGCAGAGCCTCGAGTATTCCAAAGGAGACCGGCTGGCACGGCGAATGGCGGCAACCCACTTCGCCAGTAGGGTCGTGCCGCCGGTAGGGTCTTGTCGCCACGAAAACTTCGCTAAGATGTCATCATAGAAACGCAAGAAGCAGCAAGAAGGAAAGTGCGCTGCGTAGCACGCTCAGTTCTCAACAGCGATAGATGCTCGAGTGTCTCCACTGTTCGTCCAACCAGGCAAGTGGACCTCGAACGTCATCTTTCCATCTCGAAGGTAACCGCCGCATTTCAAGGAAGAGAGGCCTCCCCAGAATAGGCGGTGAAAATGACTCGAAGTTCCTGGATCGCGAACACGAATACAATGCTTGTCAGATGGATGCATATAGAAAGCCTCGACCTCGTCCGGATGCAACGCCTACATTCACCATCGAAGTAACGATGACAGAGGGTCCTCCATCATCGCGTTGAACTCAATTTCCACAGTGAGACACGACGATGCCTCAGCGATGGCACTACCTACAGCTAGTTTAAAATACGGGTATCCCGTGTGCTACACAGTCACGTGAGCAAATGATCTTTTATGTTTGCGGCACTGGAAAATTTCGCCAGCGTTTCGGAGGGTTGGAGATAATTGTCGTCGGGATGTTCTCCGCCCGAGCTGATATGACGTCCGCAGCGCATTGTTTAAATAAAAAAATTCTCTCGACTCGACGGAAGAGGGGCTTTCAATGAACACTGACTGGTTCGCGAGAATACGACGGGGAATTTTGCTCCACACGCTCAAGAGCGCTTAGTGCCACGATGGCCGAGCGTTCCAGATTTAGAAGTATGAACATACTCTCCGAGCTTGCTCAACTTCAAATCCCTGGGCTTACGAGGAAGATCTGTGTTTCATCCATTGGCCTGAAGCAAGTTACCCTATCGCACATTTTTACAGTATACGGTGGTACTTCGCACGTGTATACCGATGGCTCTGTTACCACATATGCCTCTGCCGCAGCCTTTGTCATCCCGGAAATGACCATCACTCGACGGTTTAAATTAGACCGCAAGCCACTTCACCTGCCACAGATCTTGTTGCTATCCGCGAGGCAATACGATTACTTGCTGGAGAGCCTCCTCGCACATCGACTCTATTTTGCGACACCAAACCCGCTCTTTAAGCCATTGCGTGCGCTACGAGACAGGGCCTTATTATATTTTAGCTCTCGAAATCGCAGAGCTTCTCGACATAGCGACAAAAAGCGGCCGACATGTTACCTTTCAGTGGATACCTGCACGCCGTGTCGTGATAGGAAATGAACAAGCAGACGCTGAAGCTAGAATAGCTGTAAATAATGCGCCTGAAGTAAGCATTGCGTTCTCACGAACAGACACGAATGCCCTGTTTCGGTGGGTTAATTATGCGCAACTCTACACTTGAACACTGGACCAATCCAGATCGACGACACAGGCGACTGCACAAATGGGACCCATAAATGAAGTTCCGCATGCCTCATAAACTGAAGAGGAGTATAACGAGTATGATACACCGGATTCGTCTTGCTGTTGTACTCACGAGGCGTTATACGCATATCATCGGCTGCAGTGACACTGGTCCCGACTGCGATCACTGCCAAGCGCCAGAAACACTTGAGCGTATATTATTCCCATGCCCAACGTACGCGCGAGAACGGCAAAGCCTTATTTCTACTATTCAACGAGTGACTAAAAGACCAATATCTGACGAGATTGTATTAGGTCTTTGGCCTGACGCCAACAGCGCAGCTATGGTCATCGAAGCGACTATAGCCTGCCTTCAAGACACTGGACTCGACGCAAGACTCTAGAATGACCCCAACGTGATGGACATGTATATACGCACCTACTTATCTTATCATCATCATTCATTGCTATTTTTCTCTCCCCCCCCCCCTTTTTTTCTAGTGTAGAGTAGCAGGGCAGAGCAAACTGTCGCTCAGGCTGACCTCTCTGTCTTTCTTCAAATAAACCTCTCTCTCTCTCTCTCTCTCTCTCTCTCTCTCAGCACAACGGTAGCACTGGCAACGTGCTAGTTTCCTCCAGCGGATATCTCCGAGAACGTAGGTGTCGCACCACCTACGTTCTCGTTATGCCGTCCCATAGTTTACCTGTTGAAACATACCGACAAAGGGGGATTGGCCAAGAAGTGAGTGGTAGATAACCCGCGAACACAAACTGGATATGAGATGATTACCGCGCGAGGATGACGATTATGAGTTCCATTTTATGGCACACACCCACAACGGGGGATCAGTTGAGAAGCCTGTGCGCGTGTTGATTATTTTGACAATTTTTGTACCGTGGAACGTGCCTAAAAAACAGGGTATTGTTGCGCCAACTCAAGGCAAGCTTCACGAAAGGATATAGGCAGCACAATTGGTGGGCACGCCTCCCTCCTCAGAACACACAGCAAGCTCTCGTCACGTTCGCGCCCTCGATCATGCCATGCCATTTGACCAATAGACAGCTTTTACCATCTCGACGTCACACACATGGCCCGTCTGGTGTCACGGTGCGCGAAGAAGGCATCGGAACAGGCAGGAGGAGGCAGAGATTGCTCTTAAATTTCGTGGATTTTATGAGGCACGCGGCTTTGCCATGTTCATCAAGGACGACCGTCACAGCATCCCGTACGCGACATACGTTTTTTTTTTTTTTTTATTGTACTTCTGTTCAAAATGTTATGAGGTGTTCAGGGGCCCTTTAAAACACAGGCAAATTCGCTGGAGGTGGTTGGTCTCAGGGTGACAATACACACGCGGGAGCTGCTGTAGAAGTAAACAATGACGTAACAATGCGGATAACCCTCAAAATACTTTTAAAGACATCAAGTTTCTTTTTCATTCGGCAATAATGAAACTATAAAACACAATATTGCACATTGCTTCTTTATTAACAGAAAGTCGGCAAAATTATTGGCAAAGTTGACGGCCACAAGCACGCGAAGCAAAAAAATAAAAAATAAGAAGAGCACAGCGCTGTGAAGCACATGCAGTGCTGGTAAGCATTAGGTGCTTGAGGACTCAGCATTCACATACTTTAGGTGGATGTCGAATGTCATAGTGCCGTCTACCAGAAAGCTACCCCTTTTCAGAAGATCCCAGCCTATTGCGAACTTAAAATGAAAATGCTCCAGTGCGACGTTATCGCGCTTGCAAAAGCAATAACCTTCTGTGGGGCCATCTAACGAGCGCTCATGACCCTGACGTCGCACATTGACGCACCAGTCGCGCAGAGCACACTGAGAACTCGACAGCAGCCCGTTAAACTCAATCTCCAAAGTGAATTCAGAACTTAGCAAAGCGGCTCGTCTGGTTGACCTCCCGGTCTTTCCTTTCCTTGCTTTCTCTCTCTCCTCATGCTGGCTGCGCTTCCAGATGGCAATCGTAAAATATGTGTCCCTCGTGTGCCATACCGTAACCTCAGCAAACTTTATGTCATCCTCCTTGCACAGAAAAACTTCGTTTGCATTTTCCAGGGTCAGCACGTAACACATCCCGGCAACCGATTCGCCAAACACTGGTGCCGTGGACAGCACTTTTGTTAAACTCTGAGATGTACCCAGGAAAGAGACGAGAGGCTCACAAGACGCAATCACTGGGGCCTGACCCTGGCGCGTGACATTTTGACGCAGGTATTCCAGCGTGTCGAGTGACAAGTGGGCGAAGTGCTCCAACTTTCGAAGTACGAGAGCCTTCTCCGTGCGCAGCGGCAACGCCGCGTTTCCCTCGTGCGCGTCTCGCAGAAAGCGCAGCTGGTCTGACACGCCCGAGGACACGGCAACGCGCGCGTATTCGTTCATCCCTAGCTTCAAGTTCGGCTTAGGGGCTCTGAGCTCGCGCTTGATCTCAGCGAGCTTGGCCTCCTGGCTTCTGACCTGCTCGGTGAGCTCATTCATCTGACTCTGAACGGCAGGTAGCAGCTCGTCCTGGTACGGGTTAGTCAACAGTGACTTGAGGTCTTCCAGAGCTTTGCTCAAGTCTTGGTGCGTCAGTGGTGTGGATTCCGAGCACGACTGCCTTGTGGTTTCGGAAGGAAGGCCGGCGTTGCATCCGGTCGCGTAGTGCGTTGGCAGATCTTTGTGCAGGACTCCCCCGCCACACCGCAAACATTCCACGGTGTGGAAGGTGCATTCATTTTCATAGTGCCGCAGCAGACATTCCATGGTGCCCACAAACTCGCAGCCGCGGGCTTCGTTCCAGCAATACACCTTGATAGGGAAAAAAAAGTACAATTTTATGTGCAGACCTACGCAATCTGTTAGTAGGTGGAGACAGACGTAAGGAATCTGTTGCCGGTGGCATCGGAGACATACCACCTCACGTCGGTCAAGCTCTTCATGCCCTACTTAGTGAATGACTTAGGAGAGATCGGATGCAAGGGCTGCCTTACAGCGCCGGCAAGGTTAGTCAAGTTAGCGAGGCGGCCGAACTTTAGTCGAATACGCTGAGTTTCCAGGGCTTCAAACAGTGCCCAAGTGTTAGATGGTTGTCTCGAGGGCCTCGAAATTTTGTAGCCTCGATGTCATGAGATAGAATGCAAGGTCTTATGGGGCCAATTGCCCCTTTTAAAACGTGCCTGCTACGTCCCGCCTACGGTGTAAAAGGATGCTCCAAATCCGCCACCGTCTCCGCGGGCGGCGCTGGTTAAGACTCCCGTGGTGAATCTTGTGGACACACACAATTATCCAGGAAACTTGGCGCAGGGATGACGCCGTGGTGGCGTGATTGGCAAGGCACTGCACGCTTTATGAGGGGGATGTGGGTTGGACTCCTGCTTGGGAAAAGTTAGCTTCTTGTTCACTCTCATTTCTGTCCATTTGCAATGCACAAATAACGAGATCAACTTAACAATTACCTTCCACTATGTTTTTTTCTGACTTTTCTGGCTGTAACCTCCATACGTTTGTGACTAATACTCTAAATTATTCTTGATCCAAATCTCCTAAATCTAAGTTTTCTTTCATCAATTGATGGTGTCATTACTCTCCGTTAGTGTGATTCCCGGTCCTTTTTTTTTTTTTTCCTTTGGTACATTGTACAGTGGAAGCGACTTATTTTTGGCCACGAATGCGGCCCTTATAAACCAAATAGCCCCTACTAACTGTTTTTGGGTGGGAAATGTCCGTGTCATGCCATTACATTCTAGACACAAGCAATTACCAGCTAGATGAGAAGCCTTTGCTGGTAAGGCCTAGTTGTTGATTGGTAAAGGACAATTACATTGCGATTAAACGCAACTCAACACTCCAGCTAAAAGCTTCTGAGAAATCTGTCGGTGGCCCATGATCCAGTAGTTAGCAATACAGTGTGTAACGCGATCGACACTAACGCACCGACGCTGAATTTTGGGTGCGAAACTCAACAAAACACGTTTAATGATTCTAGCGAAAGTGATTGAATAGCACCAAATGAAATGAAGACCAAATGTTTCCTTGCAATTTTTAACCGAAAAAAAAAATGCCGCCACGTCATTATCAACTCTCACGTTTTCAAATATTGCCATCTTTTTTTTTTTTTCGACTTCTTTCTCTGTCTGTCACACTATGAAATTAATGAATATTGATTCCATACAGCATATTTCACACATGTTTATAGTACATTCGTGTTGTTCTTTCCGGTTTCTTGTCATAGACAATCAAAAGAAACAATAACTCAAACTCAATAAGTAAATTACAATTTTGAAATAGAAACACGGGCACTCTAACCGGTAGGCTAGGCGCGCACATATGCAGAAGTCAAACTAGTGGTAATTCATGTGTTCAAAAAAACACACAAAGAAAAACACCAGACTGTTTTTTTTTTCCTTCTCACCTTCAAGGTGTTTGATTTCGTGGCAGGGAATTCATAACCGATGCACTCCGCTTCCTCGAACGACTCTTGATCCAGCGGACACCGCCTAACGCCCCCTTCGAAAGCGACTGCGTGGCAGGACTCGCACAGAGCGTGCGAACACGGCAGCAGCACCGTCCGCTTTGGAATTATGCGGCAGAGACCGCATACACGTGAACTGGGCACCTCTTCGACAAACCGCGTCGGTCGCCAGTTGACGCCCGCGACGACGTGGTCACGAAAACGGTGCACCCGTCCTTGTCCATGATCCGGCATGGCGGTGTCTTCAGGCACGAATCCTGTGGTCGGACGGGACTAAACCGGCTTCTCCACAGAGCCGATTTGGTCTCTCACACTTCAGCTGACGTAGAAACTAGGACAGATAAGAATGAATCTTTTTTTGCTTTCAGTTATCACACACCATAATGCACGCTTTTCGTACCCTAACTTTGGCCACGCGGCGAGGAACAAATGATTCGATAATTACGGCGATAGTCGCTTTGGTTTCCCGGGTAATCTTATCATCAGGCAGAGATAGAGAGGACTTGCTGGTGATTGCGCGCTGTCGTAAGGCAATTTGAACTCACTAAGCGTCTGTAACGTACAACGAAACGCTTGGTATTTTATACATAACAGGTGAGCAAATTACAGCACACGATAGTGCATAAAAGCCTCACAATAACTGTGAAACATGAATGCGCCTAATCATTGTCATATCAAGCGGTGAAGGAATCGTAGGTTGTTACAGAAAGCATTCACCGACGATTTCGATAGTGCCTAATGCGAATTTTGAGCGCAGCTTTGCTGACCACAGCCAATGAATAGAACTATCGATAAATTTTGAGAAACCACGCAGGCGCGTCGAGCAGGCACACCCAACTGGCGCGAGAACTCACATTCCGCGTCTGCGGTCCGCCCCCTCACTTCAACTCAGCCTGGAGGGATCTAGACAACAAAGACCCGCTCGTATCATACCACGAAATCACTTCAAATCATAGGTTAGCACGAAGAATTTTTCCTCCTCCTCACCAAAACCTCAAAAAAAGCACAGGCCGTCACTTACAGACAGTTGCAGACTAGGACATACATAACACCAACAACACTAAGCAGGATCAATCCTGACCTTCCTACTGAATGCCCACACTGCGTCCACGAATACAACAACTTCGAACACATGCTCTGGCTGTGCCCTGCCACTGCGGGCACGGACTTTCCTGACCAGTCCTCCTGGGACTCAGCGCTCAGAAGCACAGAGCACATCGCTCAGCTCAAGGCTGTCCAGAGGGCCCGGGCCGTCGCCGAAGGACTCTGTCTACCGATCCCGACCTGGGTGGAAGCCAACGGAATGATTGGCGGGGCCTCAAGCCCCACTTTAATTCTTTCTCCTCAGGACCTAAATGAAGTTCTTACTCACTCACTCACTCACTCACTCACTCACTCACTCACTCACTCACTCACTCACTCACTCACTCACTCACTCACTCACTCACTCACTCACTCACTCACTCACTCACTCACTCACTCACTCACTCGAGGGATAACGTTTAACAAGGAAGTACGCATGTCAATATTTTGTATTATGATTATGCAGGGTGTTACAGCAGGGATTATGCAGGGTGCGACATCAAAATACTTGGGCCAAGTATTTAAAAACCAACATAGGTGTTAGGCATGCCGAATTTTCGCAGTATTGCTGTGAGCCGTATGGAGCACGTCATGATATTTTTTTTCAATCCGCCAAGCTCGGTAATTAACAGATTGCTTAATTAACTCTTTAAATACTAACTCTAGCAAAAAAAAATTTAATACAAAAATTGTAGCGCTTGTTCAGAAACATCAATTTATTTCATCTGTGCTAAGATAACTGTCCTGTTTAATGTTTTTCCAGCCTTTCCTTTAAGTGCGCGAAATTTAAAAAAAAAATACCATGTGACTGCCGGCTAACGCGCCACGCTTTCAGTGCCCTCAAATGTAAGTTCAACGAATTAGCAAAGGCTCCTCCACTCACTCGGGTCGATTGAACGGGCTGTCGGTGACTTGCAAAAGGTGAGTTGCAGAGTCATTTTTTTAAGGAACAGGACGTCCAGTAGAGTCGTCTAATAAGATACAACTATTAGAAAGAAGTCAAATTACTTTCCGGAAATTTATCATTTATCAGTTCATTTATCGTGTATCAGTTACATGCCCGTTCCTTTTAGCTTAATTGTAAATCGTAATTCGTTCGAGCTAGGCTTCGAGCTAGCAAACAATGCCCTAGTACTTCCGAAGGCTGGGATAACTCAGTTAAACAACTTGGCAGTCGTTGATGTATGAGTTCCCAAATTGAAATGCTTCTCTGAAGGTTTCATTCAGAGAATAAGCCGTACGTCGCGAAAGATGAAAACTGTGGCATGATTTCATGTCTGTCGTCGCTACAATTGTAGTTGCAAAATTCTTTTGAAGACACTTTCACACCACTCACCTAGCTCAGCAACCAGTTCTAAGTGCCAAGCTGTCGGCATTGGCTTTATTGAAAGTGTTTAAACACGCACGCACGCAAGCACGCACGCACGCACACAAAGGGGACACACTATATTTACACTTGAAATTGACTGAGACATTCCGAAAACTTTTCTTATCCTGCTTCTGTGGCTTTTTCGGGGTGTTTGCGTACTCAGCATGCCCGCATACAAACCAGGGCGGCCATTCGTCTGATGAGATGCAGGCTGAGAGTTTGATTACCGAAATAGATGGTACCATTCTACAGTGGAGGTAAGCTAAAATGCCCATGTACGTTCGCTAATGAGCACCGTTGAAGCAAGCAGGCATTAAGAGCTATTCCACACGCTTCATATTTTCTACCTTATAGCCAAACTGCAGTTAGGACAGAGCTCCGAGAATTGTCGTTATTTCATTGATTCGCCAACTAATGCTTTCAATATTGAAACAAAAGAGCTTGTGAGGCCATTATGGGGAGAGGTCTCTGAATAAACAAGAAGCGCTAAAATATAATATAGGGCACCGCAAGTTTAACGCACGACAAGCATGAAGGGCACCAAGTTGAACTATAGGCCATGAAAAGCAGCGGCGGTCAAAACACCCATGTGTGCACATTTATCGGTTCGTCGCACTCGAAACCAGGCTGAAAAAAAATCATATACCTTTGTGTTCAGTCACCACTTATTTTCTCGTAAAGATCAGTTTTTTTTTTTTTTAGGTATTGTCAGGTCTTCAGGCATAAGTGCCAGTAGAATTGTAGAATTACCAAGATCGCTCGCTCCGATGTCTGGGCGCACGTTCGTAATCATCATCAACTCTGTTCTGGCCTAAGCAGCATCCCATTCCAGAAGTACCGAAACAAGAGATCTCGTGCTGAAGCCCTTATCTCTCCCAACGCCAATTATGTGACCAATTGAGCTGTAACAGTACTTGGTCTGACTGCGTGTGACATTAGAGCTTTGAATACACCATTCATCGACAGCAGAGTACAAAGAGGTTGCCGAAAATTTTCTTTGACTTTAACTTTGTGCCGGCATATTATATACAGGGCAATGCGCACTATTGCTACCTAGTACCAAACACTAACGTCGCGTTGAAATCAATCGTTTTAACAGCCGCAGGGCATTAATAGAGGGAAGAGCATCGAGGCTTACGCCTTAAGGTTAGAAACCGCAGGAGGATCGCAAAAGGAGCACAGTAATAAGGAAGAGAAACTCTACGAGCACAATAAATAAACAACGAAATGAACAGCCAGAAAAGTTAAAATATTGGGTTGACAGTTAGAAAGCATGGAGAATTTCAAAGAAGAAATTTCTTCTAAAAAGGTAATTTTGTTTAGAAAAAAGGACATCAAAACTTCAATAAGTTCATGTCGCACTCATGGGAAGTGGCCAGAAGTGGCAAGGAGCGCTTGTCAATGCAATAAAAGTTCAGTGGGGATAAACTTTAGGTGACCCTGTGAGCCCACCGTCCATTGCTTGATGGTCGAGATAAATCGCGAACGTAATCTATCCGTTTCGGAGGAAACCACGATTTTCCAGTCAACCAAATTTTGTCCGGAATGCGAGGGGAAGGCATACCGATGAGTCTTCATTGTGCTCGCAGAAACAAGGCTGAGGAAGGGAAGTTCAAAGAATGAATGCCCAAACTTGAAACTGCTCAAAATGAGCAATTCCAAGCCTAGAATCAGCCTGCGGGGAAGTTTGCCGCAAATGTATCAGAACATGAAAATGTAGCTACATGGAAATTGATAAATACAGCGCTAAACACGTGCAACACAAGCAGTATATGTGGAATCTCGGTAAATGACACGATAGTAAGTGATCCTTCTATTATTGCTGAAAGCTTCAACAGTTATTTCACTACAATGACCAATAATTTAATTGTAAATAACTCACATACATCACATTCAGACACAGTCACAAGAACTAACCCTTCCAGTTCTCTCTTTCTTAAGCCTACTGACCCTCATGAGGTCAACAACATAATCCTTTCTTTAAGAAATACTTCATCAACCAGTCTAGACTTGGTATCTGCATCACTGATTAAACATTGTTCGATTATTATATGCGAACCCCCATCACATATCATCAACGATATGTTCGTTTCAGGGTCGTTCCCGACACTACTAAAAATTTCCAAGGTTGTGCCAGTGTTAAGAAAGGGGATAAAATGATTATGTCCAATTACCGACCAATATCCGTATTGTCCCCGTTTTCTAAGGTTTTTGAGAAAGTAGTGCTAGCCCGATTAGATAAGTTTTTCACAGCGCACAACGTTTATGCTAAAGAGCAATACGGATATATAAAAAGTAAGTCGACTGAGACAGCGTTAATTAACATTGTGGAAAAAACTAAAATAAACATAGAAATACAATTATTAACCATGGGTATTTTCATGGACCTGACCAAGGCTTTTGATCTTGTTAACCACGACATATTGCTAAAAAAACTTGAAAAGTGGTGTATTCGTGGAGCGCCCCTAAGCCTAATTAGCACATATTTGAAAAACCGGCAGTAGTACGTAGTGGTTGGCAATCTGTCGTCATCCCAAATGATAACTAACAGCGGAATTCCCCAGGGATCCATATTAGGACCTTTTCTTTTTGTAGCATACATCAACGATTTACCCGACTATCTCTCAGAAGACTGCATTTTATACGCGGACGATACCAATATTTTCCTGACAGCTAATACGGAAGCAGATCTTTACAAAAAAAGGCAATGATGTCCTGCTAAGACTATCTAACTGGCTTCAATCTAACTGTCTTATCGCAAACACAAAGAAAAGTAACTATATAGTATTCACTGCAAAAAACACCCGACTAATGAACACTAAAACATTAAACTTCAACAGCTCTTCTTTGGAAAGGGTTAACGAGACGAAATTTTTGGGCGTCTACCTCGACAGTCAACTAAAATGGCATAAACATATCCACGAAACTACACCAACCATCTATAAGAAAATCCCAATACTGTATAAACTACGTTACATCTTCCCTTTGAACACACTCCGTACACTTTATGTCAGTTTTATACATTCGCATATTACGTATGCTATTACCATATACGGACTCACGTACACCATCACTTTATTGCCAAGTATTGCAGCACAAAATACTGCTCTTCGAGCTATTCTCTTCCTAAAAAGAACGGACTCAATCACATTCGCCTACCCATTACTTAACATACTGCCGGTGAAACGTTGCATTGATTACCACATTCTCGTTTTGCCCTATAAAATCATGTACAAAATCGTACTATGTCCTTCTGTAAAAATTAATTGTCAAAATGCCACATATCCTCTACGATCAGTCACCTCGAAAACTCTAACCGTTCCTAAATCTCGCACTAATTATGGATCATTTACATTCTCGCATACCGCATCGCAGCTCTGGAATAAATTACCAACAGATCTTACAGCACAACAGCAACTTATCAGCTACAAAACTAATCTTCGCTCTTTCATGCTCGCGTCACTTGCTTCATGAGTATGTACCATATTTGTACTGTCTCACCCATTCTTTTTCGCGCGCGCTCAAGTCTTTGTGTAACAGCATATAACATAGGGGCCCCTTCCACAACTCCTGCGAGAGTTATAGGACCCCACCTTTATATCATACCCAATGTACAAATCTTCATGTGATTAATAAACTCAATTCAATTCAATTCATGGGCCCAGAACTACAAGCATTGCTAAGGGCCCAGGTGATCTTCAGTAAAACTTAGTCATGGGTAGAAATAAATCCATGACGATCATGATGATCATGAATAATTTAATTGACTGTATAGTGCAGTATTCGCACTTTCGAAGTATCATAGCGATTTTTGAGCGCCACGACGGCGACGACATCATCCTGGCTTCCTCCCTCCGATTTTGCCGAGATCTCCGCTGCTGCGAAATAACATGTGAAATAGCGGTGGTGATTTGAGCCATCTCACCAATTAGATTGCGCTCGGTTGCTCCGAGCTCGTGGGTGATCTCAGCTAAACTGGCTTCCTGGCTTTTGACTTGTTCTGTAAGCTCATTCAACTGACTCTGAATGACTGGCAGCAGCTGGTCGTGGTTAGGGTCCCCCAACATCGCCTTCAAGTCTTCAAGAGCAGGACTCACGTCTTCAACGGTTAGCGCTGTATGCTCCGAGGACGGGTACTCTGCGATCGCGGATGAAACACCCGCAATGCATCCGGCCACGTGGTGCGTTGGCAGGTCGCTGTGCTGGACTGCCTCGCCGCATCGCAAACATTCCACGCTGTGAAATGTGCATTCCTTCTCGTAGTGCTCCAGCATACGGTCCATGGTGCCCGTGTACTCGCAGCCTAGCCTTTCGTTCCAGCAATACACCTTAATAGCAAAAAAGAAAACAAATCAATAACAAAGAATACATTTGTTTTGGCAGACAGAACATTTTAATAAAGACGAGTGTCATGCTGTCCCTAATTTTTAGAACGTGCTTTTACATGAGGTCTGGTGTGAGCCGACGTGTACGCGAAATTCTATTGGGAAGTAAATAAGTTCGAAATCACCCCCCAGTATCTCTCGCGGCCTAAACTATAAACAGGTGTCAAACATGAATATCAGGTAAGGTGAATCACTCAACAGTGCTTGTACATATTGCCACCAGCATTAGTGGGTACAGTGCTGAGAGGCAGGCACGGACAAGAAGAAAGAAGTGCGCGTGCTTCTCCGCCCGTTCGATAGCCAGCCCACAGCGCCGTGCTTTTCAGGAGCCGCTACCCTCAATAAACGTCGCGTCGCCCGTTCTCTCACAAGGCGCGTGACAATATCAAGATGGCTACTCTTACGCAAAAGCAAGGCTTCGTAATCCAGAATCGAGAGAAAAAGACACCATGCTTCAACTATTGTTTCAGCTCCCAAATCATCTACGGCGACAACAGCATTCTTGGGCAAGGGAGACTTGGCGAAGCAAGAAGCTTGCGATCTGTTTACATTCACAAGCCGCTCCGGTCCTAGCCAAACCTACGCAGAGTTTGGATTCTAGAGCAAGCTAATAGATTACGTCCTCTAAACTAAAACTCTACTTTCATGACCTTCATGCACCTGTCAGTCTTTTATGTTAGTATTGTTGGCGTCACACTTGGCTCGTACCTCACTTGGGATTCCCCCATTGACAATTACTGTAAAAAAGTTTCAATGAGTACTTTGTCGCGTTGTCGTGCCATTCTTCCAGTGCAAGCAAAGTTACACATTTATTCCGCACTATTTCTTTCACATATTAATTATTGTAGTTTGGTATGTTTGACTACTGCACAAAGAAATATTACAAATATTTAATCATTTATTACGAAAGAAAGTTCTTCGCAACATCGCGAATATTCATTATTATCACCGACAAAACTTTATTTCCAGTGAAAAAACATTTTAAATTTACAGCATATGTAAGAATTTCGTGTATTGTGCTTACTTTCATGTATCTTCACCCACTTTGAAGAATTTCATTACCCCAATTTCACAGGTTCAACACTACAGTGACACTCGCACACGTAGCACTGACTCATGGCTACTACCACGTTTCCGTACTTTTCTTCAATTGCAGTCCTTGAAACATACCCTTCCGTTTTCTTATTGGATACAAAGATACCGCGAAGGCCACATTACGATTACTACGTCAACTATTTTAAAATTAATTATTTTGCGTACGTTCACGGATGTTCTTATTCTTTTATGTTCTTGGGACATGGGCCAACGTATACTGCTGTTTGCGTTTCACGTTGCTGTGTTTTACACAGTGAATAATTTAACGTTGAATGCTTTATTGTTTAATTTTTATCAAATGTGCTTCTTTTGATGTGTTATTTTATAGGTCTGGTACCTACTGGTATGCTTGCTGTATTCTCTGTGTTGCCATTTATGCTAGTATTTAAGCATTTGTTATTACAAGAAACTGTTCTACCCGGCCCGGCCGGGCCCGTGGGCCGGGCCGGGCCGGGTAGAACAGTTTTTTCACGGGTTCAGGCCGGGCTCGGGCACGGCGTATGCTTTTTGACCCGGGCCCGGGCCGGGCTCGGGTTTTTTGACGCGGGCCCGGGCCGGGCTTTCTGGTGGTGTGCATGTAACGTGCAGCGAGTTATTCTCGGGCGTCCCAACTCTGAAAAACATTTTATTGCGATAGCAAATATATGGACACTTCCACCGGATTTCTGCCGTCGGCGTCGTCGTCGTCGTCGCCGTCGCCGTTGCCGTCGCCGTTGCCGTTGCCGTCGCCGTTGCCGTCGCCGTCGCCGTTGCCGTCGCCGTCGCCGTTGCCGTCGCCGTTGCCGTCGCCGTCGCCGTTGCCGTCGCCGTCGCCGTCGCCGTCGCCGTGAGGTTCCGTATAGATAAAATCTTCGCCGCGCGCCGTATGCCCGAGCGGAAGCGTGCGGGGACGCACGCTGTCACGGAGAGCGAACGCACTCAATCTTCCACGCGCAAGCAAGGAAGCGGGAAGCGAGCGCCGGAGGGAGCGGGGGGGGGGGGGGGGGGGGCGCATTCCTACTCTGCCAACAACCGCACTCGCTCACACCGTCTCTTATCTCCACACGGCTCTGAGCTTTATGCGCCGTGCATTCGCCGCTCAGTTTCCGTTGAGGCGATAGACCGCACGTACCTTCGCCCGCGGCGGCGTATGCTTGCTGCCAGCGTTTTGACAGTCGTTGTCTGCAGTCATTCAGTGTGATCTATTCGTGTTTGTTTGTGCGCGCTCACACCACGCTTGTTCATTCAGTTAGTAATAGTCGGGCCACATTTTCCAACGCACGCTACACATGCAATGCTGCCCGGATCGGCAGTGCAGCGCTACCGGTGTGTCCCTTCGCACGCGCTGCCCACGGGCAGCGCTTCTCATCAACACCACCGTTTCACACGCGCCTTCTCGTGGTCATCGAGTCTCTCTTCATGTCGGTCTACTTACGCCGCAGCACACCTGCTTACTTAATCAGCTCATGTTTACTACAATTCATATTGCTACCAAAGCCGCTCACCTTACTTCGTATGACATTGCTGTGTTGCTATCGCATTCATTGCTTCGCCCTTATGGCGAAACTGGGACATTTTTTTCGGTCTCGGGCCGGGTTCGGCCCGGTTTCGAGTCGGGCTCGGGCCGGGCTCGGGCCTAAGGTAAAGGGGTGGCGGGCCGGGCCGGGCGGGTAACGTAGATTATTTCCGGGCCCGGGCCGGGCCCGGGTCTCGCCATAAAAGTTTTCATCGGGCTCGGGTGGGCAGCCCAACGTAAAAACAGGCCCTGGTCGGGCCCGGGCTAAAAAAATTGGTCCGTGCAGTGCTCTAATGTGCGCATCTGGGGCGTGTTTTGTTAAACAGATGGGAGAATGCCGATGCGGAAGCAGCAAGGTTGTTAAACCACAGGGAGGGTCTTGTGTATGGAGTACAAGAAATATAAATAATGAAATAAATAAATTGAACAGACAATAACGTCACAATTACAAAAATGCTATAAATGATTCGGCTAACAAGCATAAAAATATGAAACAAGAAATTTCACGGCACATATTTCATTAGGATGCAGAACAACCATCAAAACCTTGCTATGCCGATATCACATGGATATGGTAAATAGTCAGGAGAATATACTCGTGCCATGTCAATGGTGATGAACATTAGGCGCTTGAAGATGTAGACTGGCATTTTTTTTTTAATTGAGAGCTCGATCTCGAACTGAATTTTGCCGTCCCGAAGGAAACCACCGTTTTTCAAAGAATCAAATGCTATCCTAAATGCGCGGTTAAAATGTACCAATGGGTCTTTGCCGAGCTTACAATGGCAAGGCGTGTCAAATGAAGACAATGGACTATCACATTCATCTACACCCAAAACATTCACACTCCATGTAGGCGGTAAACAACGAGAGCCAGACAGCAGCCCGTAAAACCTAATTTTCACTTTCACATAAGGAGTTCCATCAATGCAATCCTTGGAGACCACAACTGTAAAGTATGTGTCCCTCATGTGTAGCACCGTAATTTCAACAAATGTTGCCCGATTTTCCTTGGAAAGAAAAAATAACGTCACAGTTTTTGAGGACCAGGTCATAGAAGCAATCTGCAACGTAGCTCCCTGTAGCCAACAGTGCGCTGTTTAAATGCCGAACGCTTCCGGCATAAGGCTGGCAGTCAGCAATGACACTGCGGGGACTGCCCTGCTGCGAAGTTTGCCACAAATCTTTCGGAATGCTGAGTGACAGGTTGGTCGAAATGTTCCAACTTTCGAAGTATCAGCGCCGCCCCCAGAGCAACGACAACGACGTGCTGGCTTCCTCCGCCGGATTTCGACCAGACGTCAGCTGGTGCGACACTGTCGACGAAACTGCGGCCGCCATTTGTGTCACGTCGGCCTTAAGGTTCTGCTCAGATGCTCCGAGCTCGGCGAGTGATCTCGGCGAACCTAGTATCCCGACTCCTGGCGTGTTCCGTGAGCTCATTCACCTGAATCTGGTCCCGGCACGGGTCCGTCAAGAGCGACTCCAGATCTTGAAGTGCGCTGCTCACGTCGTGAAGTGCCAATGCAGTAGACTCCAAGAACGACTGCTCTGTGGCTGCTGCACTGCATCCGGCCACGTAGTGCACTGGGAGATCTTTGTGCTGGACTCCCTCGCCACATCGCATACATTCCACGCTGTGAAATGTGCACTCGTTCTCGTAGTGGCGAAGGACATGTTCGATGGTGCCCAAGAACCCGCAGCCATGCACTTCATTCCAGCAATAAACCTGGATTTCAAAAAGAATAGCAAAAAAGAACATAGAATTTCATTAGCAGATATGGGCAATCCCAATAGGCAAACGTAAATAACGTGTTGCCGGTAACATCGGAAATAGCCACATCGCGTCGGTCAAGCTCTTGGCACACTACTTGCCCAATGATCTGACACTAAATCGTATATGGAGGGGCCACGTTAGCATTAGTGACGTTGTGGCTACGTGACCGAACTTTGGTGCGATACGCCGAGTTTTCAGGGCTTCAAACAGTGCGCCAGCGCCGATTGGTTCTTGCGAGGGCGTCGAAATTCGGCAGTCTTGGAGTACAGGGTAGCTGCAGCTGGTTTATTTGCCAATCGCCTGCTCCAAAGCTCTTGTACTAGACGATAATGGGGTGCTCCACTTCCGCCGCCTTGGCCTCGAGCCGCGCTGGCAACACTCTCATGACTAATTGTGTACACACATGCACAAGTACTAAAGAAAGTGGCGCGAGAGATGGCGCCGCGGTAGGTTAACTTGTCTTGCATGCGTAATCGCTGAGAACGGCTACTAAACTTTGCAGTTCGATATGTCGGAGAACGGTTCCACTACAGAAGAATTCTGTCAAATGAAACTGTAGAAACACGATTGCGTCAAACTTTTCAATACAAACATGCCTGCTTACTGCAGCCACTAAAAATTATTCAATTTTAGTTATTCGATCCTCCGACATAACTAATTACCACCTCATTATGTGTCCGCCTGGGAGCATAACCTTACTGTATAGAGGTGTTCTCCACGTACATCTCAGCGCCGAACTAAAAAAAAAAAATCCTGCCGACTTAAGTTTGATATCACCCTGTATATTGTTACAGGGAGAAAAGACGTTTGACAATGTATTTACACTGTACATGCGTTTATTAGACACCAGCCGTTTGGGCCGACCGTTGTTTCAGGGTCAGAGCTCTCGGCACGAGCGGCGTTTTTCGAGGAAAGCGCAGGAGGGATCGACCCACTTGAAAGGGCTGGAGAGCGTGACCCACTATGGCGTTCGTATCCTTCGCTAGAACACCATATATACAACGTATATATTGTGTTGCAAGATGTTGGCATGCAAGATAAAGCTCGCGCGTGCGAATTTCGACGATCGTTGTCTTCGTCAGTCTTGTCATGATCGTTCGCTACGGCAGCGCCTCGTAGCAATATCTTGGCACGATCGCACGCATAGCTTGCTCGTTCCAAAGCCGTCCAGCTCCTTGAATACTCGCCGCGTGCGCCTCGAGCAACCTTCTCGTCAACATTATTTGTCACAGCTCCCGCTTTGAGGCCTCGTTTCAGACTGCACTGTCTCCGGGACCAGCCCACTTTCCCCAGTACTTTCCTCGTAGCAGCTTACGCTACGTAGAAACTGTGCGATGGTGTACCATTGTCATGGTCACCCAAGTCGACGAAGTTCTAATATTTCCTTCGCCGGAGTACATGTGTCATCCTCGTTATAGCGCACACCACGTGGCAAAGCGACAGGTACACCCGGCCACAAAAGTTTATGGACCAGGGGAATCTCAGAACACGTTCAATTCCCGAGCACCCTGTAGCAGTAGCCAGTAAAGTCGTACACGACAATTTTGTTAGCACATTCTAGTCGAGGCCCGAAATCCAAATAACGGATTGCGCTGAGAGGCTGCGGAGATATTCAGCTTTTTTCTCACATTTCATGGTCCGTAATATTTTGTGGCCGGGTGTACGTATACGATTGTACGAAACGTAGTCACAGATGACGCCACAATCAGTTTTTTCTCTCACTTGCGCTCGTGCACTACCTACGTGGAATCCAACAAGCGCCATGTCGTAAGCTAACGTCGAAAGGCCGACGTGTGAACCACGCCCTTCACGTACACGATCGTCTTCAACGTGGTCCGTCCTCGCACTGCCATCTTCACGCAAACATACTCTCGCAACCCACACACAAATGGTAAGTTTACACAAACAAGTTGGTGCACCTGCTATGGCCTTGCGGAACCCAAAACAGTGCTGGATAGCCAGATACCTGCAAAATGCGCCGCATAAAATCGGTTCCCACAGTGCGTGGGACCTGCACATTCTTCTTTTCCTCCTCACCTTTAGGCTGTTGCCTATCCTGGCAGGGAAGTCAGCAGCACAGCATTCCGCTTCCTGGAATGGCTCTTGGTCCAAGGGACACTGCCCACTGCCGCCTTCGGAACTGGCTGCATGACAGGGCTGGCACAGAGCGTGCGAGCACGGCAACAGCACCGTTCGTTGTGGGATGATGCGGCAGAGGCCGCATACGCGTGGATTCGGCACCTCGTCGACGAACCGCGTCGGTCGCCAGTTGACGCCAGCGACGGCGTGGTCGCGAAATCGGTGAACCCGCCGTTGTCCAGTATACGGCATGGCCATGTCTTCAAGCACGTATAGTGCGGACTGGCTTTTTATAGCTTGTATACCGCTATATCTTCTCGCTGGTCTTATACCCGTCGGCCTACGTAACAAGGACAGATAAATTGAGCGCCTTCTTTCCGTTACTGCAATACCACAATGCGCACTTTTCGCCCCTTCATCTTTACGAAGCGGCGAAGAACGATTGACACGATAGCGTCAGTGACAGTGGTATTTCATGTGGCCTAATGCCGTAGCAGCCGGAACAGATATGGTTCCTTTTTCCTTGATCGTGAGTCACCATGCCGCAATGCTAACTCGCTATTCATGAGTGACGTGGCGACAAAACAACTGATTCATTATCGTCGGCGAGCGTATTACAAGTGGCAAAGAAATTCACAACATAGAAAGGGATATTGGTGAAAGAAAAGAGCAAATATACGGCTGGTATTATGAAAAGGTAAAGGGAGGTACAGCTGCAGCTGACAAAGATAACCACAAGTGACCAAGTCACCCGAGCAGATAAACTGCGGTACGCGACGTTGTCGTTCCCTAGAACTGCCTAAAACGAGAGTGCCAGGAACTCCCTCTTTGAAGCATAAATCATCTGGCACATTAGATAGCACTTTGCACGGGAACAAGAGCGCCGCGTACCGCAGTTTCCCTGATCCCGTCATCAGTCACTTGTGCCAAACCTTTTCTGCTGCAGCTGTAAACTTGTTGTGGAACAATAAAATAGCAATTAAGAAAAAGAACCTAGCGACGTCTTCGGCGTTATAAAAGAGAAACGTGTTCCTACAAGTTTCACCAATGGCGCAATTCACAATCACGAGCAATCATTATTTTGACTTGGCATTCTTTGGGTGCTTCAAGCACTTTCCGGGGACTATCTATCTATCTGTCTATCTATCTATATTTGTATGTATGCTTGTATCTGACCGTTTTCCCGCCTATAGCCATTGGCCGAAAGGGTAGCGCACTGGGCTGCGGTGTTGAGGTAACTGCGTTCGAAACCAACCATCGGACGAACCTGGGTCACTGAGTACGTGCCATTGTGTATAGATAGTGCCGCTCTATAGTCCGGAGTACCGTGACAAACGGCCCATTCATTGTACGCGATAACAAAAGGAGCTCCGGCACAAAATAATGGATGCGCCCATCCGCTTACAAGCCCATCCACTTTCGCCGTTCCCCATACGCCACACGTAGAAAGAAGGTGTTTAACCCGGGCCAGTAATGCCTAAGCCTATATACTAATAGCGGGATAGCAGGCAGTATGAGACGCCCTGGAAAACAAGGCAGGTGACTAAACGGGATCCAAAAGGAGAGGATGTGTTAAACTAGGCCAAATGAACATTAGGTGGCAGCTTCCTGAACCGTAGCTTTCCACGCCATCTGTGAGCGGTGGAAAGCCGCTGGAGGGCCACCATTGCGTCGTAATTGTGTCACAAAGAGTCGCGTTTATCTGATACAAAAATGCATCAGCTCGGTACCCCCAGCGGCCTTGTCCAGTGAGCATCGTCCACTGACCAAAAAAAAAAAAAGTGAGGATAATAAATACTTGCGTCAATTCTGAGAATGATTACGCTTATTCTCAAGATGTTCCCTCTAAGATGTTCGCTCTAGGTTTTGGATTTGGAGCCGGCACGCTTGCCGACATGCAGCTCACGCCACTGTTGCTTCTGCAGGTTAGTGCTCTCTACATAATTGAAACTTCTAAAGCAGTCATGGCGTTGCCGGCTCCTCCCACGCGGGCGAGTGTTGCATGTATAGCGCGAGTACATTGCACTAGACGTGATAGACGTTTTCGTTTCGTTGTGAACCGCGTTTTATGGCTCGGTCTGCTCTTGCTACTTTCCGGCGACATTGAGCTCAACCCTGGGCCTTTCGATAAAGGCGAAATGGATTTCTTGAAGAAATTACAGGATACTATCATGAATAAGTTAGATAACATTGATGCAAGGATAACTAGTCATGATACCAAAATGGCTGAAATGGACAGTAAGCTTGACAAAACCCAAGACCAGATAGGTAATGTTATGAAGCTAGTACAAGAACAAGCAACTGTAATTAGGGATCTAAGCCATCAAGTAAGAATTCTGCAAAAGAAAAATGCAGACCTCGAAAACAGAAGCCGTAGATTGAACCTCGTGTTTTACGGGATAGATGACAATGATCGGTCCGAAACGTGGGAACAAGCTGAATCCTTGGTTAAGGGTATCTGCACTACTAATTTGGGAATCGAACTGCAGTCGGTTCAGAGGGCCCATCGAGTTGGTCGCTTTCATGAAGGGAAGAAAAGACCTATAATGGTAAATTTTTCATCCGATAAAGAAAAAATGGCCGTTTTGAAAAATGCAAGCAAGTTCAAGGGCTCCTCTTACAGTGTAGAACAGGACTTTTCATTCGAAACTCGAGCAGTGCGAAAGAAACTTTGGGAATACGGAAAAGTAAAGAAGGCAGATAAGAATAACCAGGTTAAGTTGAAGGCCGATAAGCTGATCATAAATGGCAGAGCGTTTACATGGGACGATGAGAAGGAAGAAGTTGTTGCCCTGTCAAAACGGTGACATACAAATCATATTTGCTTTGTTCATCGTGATTTAGTTATTGCGGTTGTAAATTGCCGTAGTATAGTCAACAATGATAGATGAGTTTGCTGGATTGGTTGAGTCATTAAAGGCAGATATAGTGTTTGGTACTGAATCCTGGCTTAACCCATCCATCACTGATAATGAGGTGTTCCCCTGCAACTATACTGCTTATCGCAACGACAGGCCGGGTCATGGCGGTGGTGTTTTTCTATTAGTTCATTCGTCCCTTTCGTCTTCGATGCTGAACATCGGTCATGACTCGGTCGAGTCGGTTTGGTGCACAGTTACACTAGCTAACAATCTTTCTTTTGTCACTGGAGCATTTTATCGACCACCAAGTACGGATTTCCGTGTTTTGAAAATGCTGTACGATATCGTTTCGGAGGCATCTGGCCAAGTAATATTGCTCGCGGGTGATTTTAATTTGCCCGACGTAAAGTGGGATAACGGCACATGCGAGTTAATGAAGGCTAGCCGTACCAATCTAGAAATGAAGAACCTGGCTGATAGTTTCGGCTTTTTTCAGTATGTCCTTGAACCCACTCGAATAAATAGTACCCTGGATCTTCTCTTTTGTAATTCGCCAAATTTGGTTGGTAATGTCCATATCATCCAGGTATTAGTGATCATCGGGATTAAAACGAAAGTACAGCGCACAAAAAGGCGCATTAGTAGAAGAGTTTTCTTCTTTGAAAAGGGCGATTATTCATAAATTTCTGATAAACTTCTTGATTTTCTTCCTGTTTTTGAATGCTTTGCGGAAGAACACGAAGTAGAATATTTGTGGAGCACATTTAGAAAAAAGCTCTTAGATCTTACAGAGAAGTTCATACCTAGTATTCAATCGGCTAGGCTCCAAAAGCGTAAAAAACCATGGATCACCTTCGTGTATTGAAGCTAGTTAAAAAACGAAGGCATGAGTTTCAAAGATATAAAAGAAATATCTATATAGATATATAAAAGACACACGCACATTTTAAAAGGCTACAAGAATTAACACGCGAATACAAAAGCCTGTCGAAAAAAGCAAAAGAACAGTATCTTAAACCATTAAATGACAAAATGAAAACAAATCCTAAACCGTTCTGGCAGTACTTGAAGGGATGTGGGTCTGATCCTGTTGAAATAAATGAAATTATTTACAATGAACGCACTCTTTCTGACGATGCAGAAAAAGCGACATGCCTAAACAGATATTTCCAACCAGTCTTTCTTTCTCAATCTGCATGCAGCCCACAATCATCAAATAGCAACGTTCCTCTTATGCAACCAATCGAACTTAGCATTCGCGGCATTGAATCCCTGCTAAAGAACCTTGATCAAAGTAAGGCTATCGGTCCTGATGGTAGCTCTCCAAGAATTTTAAAACAGTGCGCTCACGCCGTCTCGCTTTACCTTTATTTAATTTTCCACAAGTCGTTAACTACTGGTCAGATGCCACAGGACTGGAAAATAGCAAATGTAGTCCCAATTCACAAAGGAGGCTCTAAAAAAAGAAGTTACTAATTATAGACCCATCTCACTTATTTCTATCTCATTCAAGGTCATGGAACACATAATATACAAGGCTATCATGAAACATCTAATGGACAACGCAGTGCTTACGAACAGACAACACGGATTTCGCAAGGGGTTTTCATGTACGACACAACTGATTGAATTTTATGATGACCTAGCTTCTGTAGTTGATTTGGGTGGGCAAATAGACTGTATATTTTCTAGACTTCCGCAAGGCATTTGATACTGTTTGCCATTCTTTACTACTTCATAAACTCCGAATGTTAAATATAGATTCCAGTGTTCTTAGCTGGATAGAAAACTATTTGTCAAATCGCCGTCAACTTGTTGTCTTGAATGGTACTAATTCAGATTATCTTGAGGTCACATCAGGCGTCCCGCAAGGATCTGTCCTGGGGCCTCTTCTTTTTCTCATATATATTAATGACATTAATTTAGGTATTGACTCTAACATGCGGCTCTTCGCGGATGACTGTATTGTGTATAGAAAAATTGATAATGAAAATGATGTTGTCAAACTGCAGGCCGACCTAGAACGTATTTGCGAATGGTGCTCTAAGTGGAAAATGAATTTTAATGCGGGTAAGTGCGTCCATGTGCGCTTTACTAAGAAGAAAAATGTAATCGATGCCAGCTACTATCTTATGAATAATATTTTAAGCAAGAAATTCACGACTAAATATTTGGGCGTGATGCTGTCGGGCGACTGCTCTTGGGGGGCACATGTGGACTATGTGGTTGGCAAAGCGGCAGTTGCTTTGAATTACATTCAAAGAAATTTAAAATGTGCAAATTCTAACCTTAGAAGCACGGCATATCTAACTTGTATAAGACCTATTTTGGAATATGCTTGTACCCTTTGGGACCCATCACAGATATGTCTCATAAATAAACTAGAGAAGAGAGAGAGAGAGAAGTCATAAGGGAAAGGCAGGGAGGTTAACCAGGCTGAGCCAGGTAGGCTACCCTGCACTGGGGAAGGGGGAGAAGGGATTGAAAGAGGAGAAGGAAGAGAGAAGTTCACAGTTCGCACCTCACACATTTACAGTCAAGCGTTCATGGCTAAGTTTCATCACAGGCGGTCATGTAGGCTTGTGCACTTCAAAAAGCGCAGCAGCGCCTTTGTAGCCCTGTACATAGAAGACGCACGAGGCCATGGGCCCAAGATCTTCTCCTCCGTAAAAGGCCTGTCGTCTAAATGCCCCAAAGCAGTCCGAAGGGCAATCCTCTCTTCTTCGTATCTAGGGCAGTCACATAAGAGATGTCTGGTGGTTTCCTCAACACCACATGTGCTGCAGTTCGCACTGTCCGCCATTACAATTAGGAATAAATAGGAGTTCGTAAAAGAAACTCCTAATCGCAGGCGGCACAGTAAGGTTTCTTCACGTCGTTTAAAACCGGGTAAAAGTCGTAATTGCATCTGTGGGTCCATGGCATATAGGCGCCGGTTGGTAAACTCAGGTGTATGCCATTTTCTTCGAGTTATAGTATGGGCAAGACTGCTGAGGTGCCGCGCTGCGTCCGTTCTTGACAATGGTATGGGGATTCTTTCATATTCGTCATGTGCTTCACGGGCAGCTTTGTCGGCACATTCATTACCAGTGATGTTGCAGTGCCCAGGTAGCCACTGAAATACAATGTCGTGGCCTCTGACCACCGCTTGATGGTAGCGTACTCGTATCTCTGCTACCAATTGTTCATATGGGCTGCGGCGCAGAGCTGATAAAAGTGACTGTAGGGCTGCCTTTGAGTCACAGAATATAGCCCAATTATTTGGTGATTGTTCGTGCACATAAAGCACTGCGCTACGGAGGGCGGCAAGTTCAGACCCTGTCGATGTTGTGACGTGGCTGATCTTGAACTTCTTGCAGAATGATGCCGACGGAATAACTACCGCACCAGTAGAGCTGGTCAGAGTCGAAGAGCCATCTGTATAAATGTGAATTCGATCAAAGTAGGAATCATGCAGCATATGTAGAGCAGCATGATTCAGGGCACAAGTTGGCAAGTCGGACTTCTTTGTAACTCCTGGAATGGAGAGCCGCACTTGTGGCTGCCGGAGACACCACAAAGGACAAGGTGGTATTGCGGCAGGCGTGAAGTCCGATGGAAGAGAAGATCGATAGGAGGTTACAGTGCCCGAAAAAGTTGCATCTGGCCTACTTTCCGAGAGAGAAGCAAGGCGTTGAGACTGTAGTCGGGAAAGGTGCCGAAGATGATTTCGAAGGGTGTCTGTGGCGACATACGTTCTGATGGGATGTTCCCTGGCGATGGCAATTGTTGCAGCTGTTGAGGCGCATCGCGGTAGGCCAAGACACGTTCTAAGTGCTTGAGCTTGCATGCTCTCAAGTACTCTGAGGTTAGTTCTCCGGGCGCTTGACAACACCGGGGTGCTGTAGCGCAAGAACCCCATAAAAAGCGCTTTGTATAGTTGCAGCATAGAACGCACCGACGATCCCCATGCTTTTCCGGCGATGGCTTTGAAGAGGTGACTGATCGAGAGGAGTCTTTTCCTTAGGTAGGATACATGGGGGCTAGAGAAAATACAAAACAGAGCAGCCAGGTTCGTCTTGGGTAGGTACGGGAGGAGGTACAGCTGCACGGCAATGAAAAAAAGAGCTAAATTAGGAATCGCTATCGTCTCGCCGAAAGAAACTGCGGCTAAAACTTATGTATGAAATATATCATAACAAAACTGGAATTGATAGGGAAATGTACCTAAAACCGCCAAACTATATGTCTGCACGCACTGACCACCAGTGCAAAATTAGAGAATACCGGGCTAGGACGCGCCTGTATGCCAATTCCTTTTTTGTTAAAACTATTGCTCAGTGGAATCGGCTGTCATGTGAACAGGTGTGCAGTGTTAATCAACATGTATTTTTTCATGTTTGTAACCCCCCTGCTGTAACGCTTTCGGGCTAAGCGGGGATATGTCTGAATAAAGAATAAAGAAAGATGTTGAGAGGCTATTCGGTCACTCTTTCTTCTTTTTTAACAATTATCGATCATCCGTTAAAACTTCATCTGCTGTCATTGATTGTTAGATGTCTTTTCTTGCCCTAGCCAGTACAAGCCTGGCTCCAAACTATATATTCATACTGTGATTCTTTGGATCGGCGTTTGACTATTCGATGCTTGATTCGTCACTTATTATTCTTATTTGATTCGTATTCGAAAATATTAATTCGCCCATGTCCTAGTAGAGGATGAAGGCTGCATAACTCTTCCTCCAACCTCCCATTTCCCTTGACGTATACCAGTGGTGTGTGACCAGCAACAACATTTTTTTTTTCTCAAATGCGTGGTATCAGTCGTTTTAAGCATGCGCTGCTCATTTCTATGACTTACATGTTCCAATTCTGTCAACCATTAGCACCGTTCACTTAGCTGTATTCCTGCCGTAAACATTCCTTGCTGTACAAAAAATCTTAGTTTCAAAGATATTGTTGTCCTATAAAAATACTTGGAAAGCAAAACTTCCTAACTTATCACCTCACCTAGTTTTCTGCCGTCCTCGACTGCGCTTCCCTTCTCTTGGTATCCATTCTGTAACTCTAATGGTCCACCGGTTATCCATCCGACGCATTACATGGCCTACCCAGCTCCATTTTTTCTTCTTAATGTCAATTAAAATATCGGCTATCCCCGTTTGATCTCTGATCCACACCGCTCTCTTCCCGTCCCCTAACGCTAGGCCTAACATTTTTCGTTCCATCGCTATTTGTGTTGTCCTTAACTTGTTCTAGAAATTCTTTGTTAGCCTCCAAGTTTCTGTCCCATATGTTAGCACCGGCAGAATCCAGATTTGGTAATACCCGCCGCATGCACTCCAACCCAATTTTATCTCTCTGTAAGTTTCCTTCTCATGATCAGGGTCCCCTGTGAGTAATTGACCTATAGATAAACGTCCTCCTTTACAGACTCTACAGAGGCTCACTGGTGATCCTGGATTCTTGTTGCCTTGCCAGGCTATTGAACACTATCTTTGTCTTCTGCATATTAATCTTCAACCCCACTGCTACACTTTCTCGGTTAAGGTCCTCCATCATTTGTTGTAAGTCGTTCCCATTGTGGCTGAATAGGACAATGTCATCTGCAAACCGAAGGTTGCGGAGATATTCACCATTGATCCTCCCTCCTAAGCATTCCCAGCCTAAGAGCATTATTACTTCTTCTAAGCGTGCAGTGAAAGCATTGAAGAGAATGTGTCTCCTTACCTGACACCTTTCTTCATAGGTAACTTTCTACTTTTCTTGTGAAGAAGCAAGGTACCTGTGGAATCTTTGTAGATATTTGCCAAGACATTCACGCATGCCTCCCGTCCTCCTTGATTACGCAATGACTCTGTGACTGTTGGTATCTCTACTGAATCAAATGCCTTTTCATAATCTATGAAAAGGACATCTCCGCAGATTTCTCTGTTACCTAATTGATGACATGGATATGGTCCAGCGTAGAATATCCCTTCCTGAAGCCAGCCTGTTCTATTGGTTGACTGAAGTCAAGTGTTGCCCTGATTATATTGAAAATTATCTTGGTGAATATTTTATACACTACTCAAAGCAAGCTAATGTGTCTATAATTCTTCAATTCTTTAACGTCTCCCTTCTTTTGGATTAGTGTAATGTCGGCGTTCTTCCAGCTCTCTGGTACAGTTGAAGTAATGAGGCATTGCGTGTAAAGGGCCGCAAGCATTTCAAGCATGACATCTCCTCCATCTTTGAATAAATCGACTATTTTTCCATCTTCTCCAGCAGCTTTTCCCCTGGTCAAGTTTTGCAAGGCCCTTCTAACTTCATCGCTTGTTATAGAAGGAGCCTCTGTATCCTTTTCATCGCTACTTCGAATGAAAGTAGCTTGGCTGCACAGGTCAGTAATGAATTCTTCCGCTGCTTTACTATGTCATCTAAATTGCTGATCATATTATCCTGCTTATCTTTCAGTGCATACATCTTGCCTTGCCCTATTCCAAGTTTTGTTCTCACTGATTTCATGCTGCGTCCATATTTTACTTCTTCCTCAATCCCTTCCCCGTTATAATTTCGAATATCCCTTACTTCCTTCCTGTTGATTAGTTTTGACAGTTCCGCGATTTCTGTCTGATCTCTCGAGTTTGACACTTTCAGGTTTTGTCGTTTCTTTATTAGGTCCTTTGGTACTTGGGAGAGGTTACCTACTGGTTACCTTGGTGCCTTACCTCCCACTTCCATTGGTGCTTCTGAGATCACGGTTTCATTCATTACCTCTATGATGTCTTCATCTTCCTGTTCTAAAGCTGCATATTTGTTTGCGAGCACCAGCCTGAATTGGTCTGCTTTAACCCTTACTGCGTCTAGGTTGGCCTGTTTCTTCTTGACTAATTTTATTCTTTCTCTCTTGGAATTGAGAGAAATCCTAGACCTCACTAACGTATGGTCACTGCACTTTACCCTACCTAACACTTCTACATCTTGCACTATGCTGGGATCGGTAGAGAGTATGAAATCTATTTCATTCCTTGTTTCTCCATTAGGGCTTTTCCAGGTCCACTTCCTGTTTCTGCGCTTCCTGAAGAAGGTATTCATTATATGGAGCCTATTCCTTTCCGCGAATTCTACCAACATCTCTTGTCTAGTGTTCCTGCAGAATCGATGCCGTAGTTGCCAATTAGTTGCTCACCAGCCTGCTTTTGTGCTTACCTGTATATCGAACTTTTTTGTGATGCCGTTCAGATTCGGTATATCTGGGTTCGACTGTATACACGGTGTCCCGCGTAACATCATCCAAACTTCTAAAATGTGCCAATGCCACGTAGCTGGACAGAACCAAGGTAATGTTGTTTGCCGTCGCTGGGAGATACTCAGAATAATTTTTGCATACTGTCTAATTACATATTTAGCCTTAATTATTTAATCAAGGCAAATTAACCTAATTAGATGGCAGGTGTCAACGATAAAATTGTAGAGCATCATGAAAATCTACCGATAGAACTTTCTGTTGCTCAATGAATGCTACATAAAAGTGTTTTTTCCGAGCGTGAAAGAAGCCCACGAAAAACAAAAAAAAATATCACGTGACTAACTGTCCACCCGCACTAGAGTTACTGTAAATGGCTCGCTGCGGGAGCCATATATAGTAACTCTAACGCATGCCGAAAAGCACAGCCATCAAACACGCTGCACGGTAGTCAGTGAGCGCACTCTTTCCAGTATGCATGAACTACCAGTTATCGACACTCTTTCCTTATACTAACACCAAGAGGCCGCACTGCCGTAGGCAATAACTGCTATGGAGCTTGTTTGAGGGTGTTGCTTTCTGATGCGGGCTGGCGATCGGTCACGTGATATTGTTCATTTTTCGCGGGCTTCTTTAGCGCTCGGAAAAACACATGTTTGCAGAACGTACTTCCGCAACAGAAAGCTTTATCGGGAAGTGTTTCATGTTGCTCTGCAATTTCTTCATTGACGCCTTTCTAGTAATTGTAATTGATAAGATGGTTAATAAAGTTACGCTAATTGCATATTTGGGCGGAGTGCAAAAAGTTATCTGACTACCTCCAAGCGACGGCAAGCAGCATTACCTTGGTTCTGTCCAGCTGCGTGGCAAAGTCTGGCTAACGAGTCTCAGGTGGCATGCAGCAAGTTTTAAAGTAAGATGGAATATTGCGCAAGTAAGAAAAAGCGCATCACTTGCTCTAATTGTCAAGGTGTCAATAGAGGGGGTTGTAGAGAATCGCAAGAAACCAAAATTAGGTTTGTTTACTTCTCCCGAAAAGCGAGGCAGCTCGCGTAATGTCATAAATACAACGCTGCCGCACACTCGTGCGCGCGCGATAGCAGCGCCATCAAACGGTCTCAGTGTGAAAGCAATATGAACAAGATTTTAATCTATAATATAGAACTGAACTAAGATCGTCACTTCAGATGGGAAAGTTAGCACTGCATACGGAAATTCCCCATCGCTCTTTCCAGTTCTCATTGTCCAGCGTAATTATTTTTCAACGCAGCTGTCACGAGAAGTTCCGCAACGGTTTTCATGCGGCGGTGAAATGCGACTTCGTGGTCTATCATCAATTGTAAAAGCTACCGAGTGCGTCCCGCATATCCGATTTCGCATTGAAACGTAATGATCAATGATTGTTAAATATAGTGTGTTACTTTGCATATATCTCGTTCGAATTGACGACGACTTAGACGAGTGTTCCTTTTAACATGTGATTCTTAATTTTTGTTTCTCACATCACCTATATCGGGTCCGCGTTGATGGTCAGCTGGGAGACACCACAGCTGCGGTGACGCAAGCTGACGCCGTGGGGCTGCAACGTAGCCTCTTGGGCAGCCATCTCTAAGAACAGCTTGTGTTATTATGTATAACATTGATGAAATATCGGAAATAATTACGAATATGTAGGTTGCAAACATGATAGAAAACTCAATAAACGCCATACTGCTATCTAACGCAGCTTCAACGGGGGCTACGTTCTAGCTAGGCAGCGAGCCAGGAAACAGTACCCTACTACTTCCGAAGGGCGGGATAACTCAGTTGCGCAGCTCCGCAGTCTTTGGTGTATCAGTTGACAAATTGAAATGCTTCTGTGAAGGTTTCATTCGGAGATTTACACGTGTGGTGCGAAAGGTGAAAACTGTGGCATGATTTCTTGTCTGCTCGCCGTTTCCCATATAATAGCAAAAGTGTTTCGAAGAAACTGCCACCACTCACCTACCTCGCCGAACGCCTATAAGTGACAAGCTGTCGGCGATGGCGTTTTTTAAATGTGTAAACACATAAACTTGTACTGGAAATTGGTTGAGCTTTTCTGATGTTGCTGCTGCTGCTGCTTTTTCGGGGTGTTTGCTTACTCAGTAGGCCCGCACATGCACCAGGGCGACCATTCGTCTGATGAGATGCAGGCGGAGAGTTTGATTACGGAAGTAGATGGTACCATTGTAACAGCTGAGGAAAGCTAAAATGCCCGTGTGCGTTCGTTTCTGTGCCCCGTAGAAGCAAGCAGGCATTCAGAATAAGTCCCCGCGCCTCATATTTTCTGACTCATGGCCAAACTGCAGTTAGGACAAAGCTCCGAGAATCGGCGTTATTGCACTGATTCGCTAACTAATGCTTTCAAATATGGAACAAAATAGCTCGTGTAGTCGTTACGGCGAGTAATAACTGCTATAACAGAAAGCGGTAAAATAAAATAGGAAAACCCGCCGTGGTGGCTCAGTCACCCAAGGAGTTGTGCTGCTGAGCACGAGGTCGCGGGATCGAATCCCGGCCGCATTTCGATGGAGGCGAAATGCAAGAAAACGCCCGTGTGCTTGCGTTGTAGTGCACGTTAAAGAACCCCATGTAGTCAAAATTATTCCGGAGCCCTCCACTACGGCGTGCCTCATAATCAACACTGGTTTTGACACGTAAAACCCCAGAAAGAAGTAAAATACGACACCGCAAGTTTAACGCTGGACAAGCACGACAAGCACCAAGTGCAGCTGCAATCCATATCAAGCAGCGACTGGTCAAGACGACCGTGTGAGCATGTTTATGGTTTCATCGCATTCGCAACCAATAGAATTACGAAGATCCCTCGCTCTGATGTCCGGACGCAGATTCATTAAATTATGAGGTTTTTTTTTACGTGCCGAAACCACGATCTGATTATGAGGCACGCTTAGTGGGGGACTCCGGAAAATTTCGACCACCTGGGTTTCCTTAACGTGCACCTGAATCTAAGTACACGGGTGTTTTCGCATTTCGCCCCCATCGAAATGCAGCCGCCATGGCCGGGATTCGATCCCGTGACCTCGTCCTTAGCAGCCCAACACCATAGCCCCTACGCAACCACGGCGGATGACGCAGATTCATCATCAACTCTATTCTGGTCTAAGCAGCATCCCAATCCAGAAGTATCAAAACAAGGGATTTCGTGTTCAAGATGTTATGCCCCCAACGCCAATTGTCTGACCAAGCGAGCTGCTGCAAGAGTACAATGTCTGACTGCGCGTGAAATTAGAGTGTTCAATACACCCTTCATCGACAACAGAGTACAAAGAGCTTGCCGAAAATAGGATTGAAAGTCATAAGCGAAGGCCTGACCGCTTCAAACGTTAACTTTGTCCGGGAATTTCGGAATTTCGCTCAGTGCTACTGCCAAGTATCAAACACGAACGTCGCCTTGAAATTGGTCGTTTTAGCAGCCACACGGGATTAATAGGGAGAAGAGCATCGAGGTTGACGCCTTAAGGTTAGAAACAGCAGGAGGAGCACGAAAGGAGCACAGTAATGTGGAACACAAACGGTAGGAGCACAAAATAAACAACAAAATGTATAGCCGGTAAAGTCCTAAGACAATAAGCTGACACTTAAAAAGCATAGCAAATTTCAAAAGAAGAAATTTAAATTTCACAACGCTAATTTTATTTAGAAAAGACGACATCAGAACTTCACTAAGGTCATACCCCACACGGAAAGTGGCCAGCAATGGTAAGGAGCGCTTGACAATGCGATACAAATTGAATGATTACGAACTCATTTACTTCACCGTCCATTTCTTGAACGTTGAGATTAGATCACGAACCTCCTTTTTCCGTCTCGGAAGAAAGCATCATTTTCCAGTGAATCAAATTCTGTCCTGAATGAGTCTTCATCGTGCTTGCAGAAAGAAGGCTTGGGAAGGTACGTCAAAGAACGACTTTTCTGTTCTACAATAGTCAACGCGCTCGCGTGCCAGATAGACGGCAAGCACCTAGAGTTCACCAGTGTCCCGTAAAACTCGATCTGCACAGTGAGATAAAAAAGAAAATTAACGACTTCTTCACAGAGAGAAAACGTAAGGTGCACGTCCCTCATGTACAACACCGTAATCTATATATAAGCAAACTTTGTTCACAACACCTGGCACTGAATGACTTCCTCAGTTTCTAGGGTCAGAAAATAAACCACTCGTGCAATTTATTGAATCCGGGCGGGTGTCGTTGACAGCGAATTGGTTAAATGCCGCATGTCAACTTGCAAATGCTCAAAATGAGCAATTACACGGCTAGAATCAGGCTGCGTGGAAGTTTGCCGCAACTGTTCCAGAACATGGGCCCAGAACTAGCAGTATTGTTAAGGGGGCAGGCGATTTCTCCTATTAATTTCTATCCATCCCCCTATGCATTGCAAGAATGTAACGATGATGATGATGGTAATATAAACTTTCATTGACAGAAATAAGAAGTGATCCCATTTTCGAAGTATCGTATCCATTTCCAAGCGCAACGGCAGCCACGACGACGTGCTGGCTCCTTCCGCCGGATTTCGAAGAGATATCAGCTGGTGCGACGCTGCCGATGAAATCGTGGCTGAGATTTGAGCAATCTCACTTTTTAGCTGGCGCTCGGATGCTTTAACCTTGCGGGTGATCTCGGCGAACCTGGCTTCCTGGTTCCTCACTTGTTCCGTAAGCTCATTCAACTGACTCTGAATAACGGGCAGCAGCTGGTCGCGGTTGGGATCCCCCAACATCGCCTTCAGGTCTTCAAGGGTGGCACTCACGTCTTCAAGGGTCTGTGCTGCAGGTTCCGAGGAGGGGTACTCTCGGATCCCGGAAGAAACACCGGCAAAGCATCCGGCCACGTAGTGCGTTGGGAGGTCGCTGTGCTGGACTCGCTCGCCACATCGCAAACATTCCACGGTGTGAAATCTGCATTCCTTCTCGTAGTGTTCCAGCATACGGTCCATGGTGCCCGTGTACTTACAGCCATGCACTTCGTTCCAGCAATACACCTTAATGAAAAAAAGATAACGCAATTGATTTTTTTGGCTGACTGATCTTTTTTTTTCTTTTAAAGCCACGTTGCATCGCTTACCCTAACATTTAGAAAGCACTTTAAATGAAGTCTGGCGTGAACCAGCGTATACGCGAGATTCTATAGCGAAGTAAATTTGTCCAAAATCACCCAGCACTATCTGTCCCTGTCTATACAATAAAGATGCATCAAACATGAATATGTGGTCAATGTGAATCACTTAATCATGCTTCGGAATATCAAGATAGCTACTCTCACACAAAAAGCAGGCTTGGTAAGCCCGAGTAGAGGAAAAAGAGAAAACGTACTTTAACTATTCTTTCAGCTCCTAACTCATCTACGGCGGCAGCAGCATTCTTGTGCAGTGGAGATCGCCATCTTCTTTTCGCTTGCAAGCTTGGTTTTGAAATAAATGTGGTCGCCCACTTCGGGCCACGATAACTGTTATAGGGCGGTTGGCTTGGGAAAGCAGGCATGGCGGTAGCGGCTGAGGAATGGTGTCTTAAAGTAAGAATTTGAATAAAATGCAATGTTCGAAGCAACGCTATGTTCACAAAAATAACTAGGGAAATTATCTTTGTGATATACCGAACTTCCTTTTCTTTGTAATATGTAGCCAAGCTAAATAGAATCAAGATTAACGTTTGAATAGACAGCGATTATTTATCACTAAATGGAATGAACCAAATTATCTTTGAATTTTGCGTCGAACGAGAATGTCAGCACGTCAGTGTTACGTGGCCATTTCAATATATTGCCTTTGTTTTTGTATTTCTCTCCCTCGGCGTGTCACATTAAGAAATTAATAAATGTCGAGTTGCAAAAGACTAATTCTCATGAGCCTACAGCGAGGTTGTGTTGTTCGATTGTGTTAGTTCGGACAGAAACTAAAATGAACACTTAGTCAAGGTGAATTAATAGATTACAGTTCGGCAATAGTAAAACGGGCACTCGTATCGTTAGGCGTGCAGATAGGCAGTAGCTCAACTAACGCTAATCAATAATTCCCCTCCCTCGCGCCCTAACCCACCCAAAAAGAACCACACAAACTGTTACCTTCAAGCTGTTCGCTGTCCTGATAGGGAAATCATAACCGAAGCACTCCGGTTCTTCGAATTGCACTTGATCCAATGGACACTGCCCGACGCCCCCTTCGAAGCTGGCTGCGTGGCAAGATTGGCACAGAGCGTGCGAGCACGGCAACAGCACCATCCGTTTTGGGATCATGCGGCAGAGGCCGCATACGCGTGAATTCGGCACCTCGTTGACGAACCGCGTCGGTCGCCAGTTGACGCCGGCCACGACGTGGTCGCGAAAACGGTGCACCCGTCCTTG
Source organism: Dermacentor silvarum (assembly GCF_013339745.2). Classification (NCBI taxonomy): domain Eukaryota; kingdom Metazoa; phylum Arthropoda; class Arachnida; order Ixodida; family Ixodidae; genus Dermacentor; species Dermacentor silvarum. Next base: position 49,997,881 of record NC_051163.1, read on the forward strand.
TCCATGACCCGGCATGGCGGTGTCTTCAGGCACGAATTCTACGCTCGCATAATAGCGCGATGGCTTTTTTCACCGAGCGTATTCCTACTGAGTGGTCTCATACACTTTGACTGACGTAGCAACTAGGAGCGATAAAATGATCACTGTACCCACTATCGCGTACAATGCCGAGAACTTCCCACAGTTAGACCTTTGCAATGCGGGGAGGAACAAGTGCTTCATTATCGTCGGCGACAGCCTTCCATATATCTACCGTTTATTGCGCAACAACAGCTGCATAGACCTCCGACTTGTTCCATTGTCACATGCCGCCGTCCCGCTATTCGCAATGGCTTAGCAGCAGAGAAACAATGAGAAAACGGCTGATTTCTTATCGTCAGAGAGTATACTGCACTTCGTCAATGAAGCTTCCACATGTAAACTGATATCAGTGAAAGAAGAAAGCAAATATACGAATACCGTATTTAAACTAAGAAGGCAGACGTCTTTATAAAAGAACAAGAATACATTTAGTAGTTTACCCGCCTTGCGAGGCACACACAAGGACGCTCCGGTTGGGCAGATGGAACAGCGGCCTGCCAGGCGTCTCACAACGCTCGCGTGACTGTAAGAGTCCACCTAGTGGACTGTCCATGTTTGGCGCTTTTGACTGGCTGGATATGCACGAGTGAGGATGAGACAGATACCTCCAGCCAGTCTCCTTCTCGCTCGTCGGAACATCACACAAACGACAGCTCTTAGAGAATAGCCCCGCCTACACTGACAGAAGACACTCAGCCACATAACTAATTAGAAGGTCAGCGCAGTGAGCATTAGACAGAACCATTACATTTTATATAGCGTGTGCAACCAGTTACAGACGCTTTATTATTTTAAATGCGAACATTTGCTACTTTGACACTATCTATCTATCTATCTAGTCGCCTATGACTTTGTGCTCTTATGGTCATTTCGTTAACTTGGTATGTACCAAAATTGGCATACTATGATAACCGTATATGACGAACATAAATGATATGTCATAACGTGAATGTCATGATATGCTTGTCATTTAGGTGATGAAACAGCCGCCTACATCTTGGTGCCCTCATGGTCGTTTCGTCAACTTGGTAGGCACCAAATTTGATATAATATGACATGAGTGTATGACTAACATAAGTGATAGGCCATGACATAACTGTCACGACGTGCGTGTCATGTAGGTCATGACAATGACCCAGCGAAAAATATTAAAACTCAGAAACTACTGAACTGGGTTCAGACATGGGTACAAAGTTAAAGAAACACTAAAGGAGTCTGGTAGAAGTCATAGTCATGAGCATGACTCGGCAAAAATGACAATGACTCAGCGAAAAAAAGATTAATACTCAAAAGCCACTGAAATGGGTGCTGACGTAGGTACTAAGTGGAGGAAACAATAAAGCATGATGGTAGAAGTCATAGTCATGAGCATGACGCAGCAAAAACGTCAATGACTCAGCGAAAATGATTAACACTCAAAAACCACTGAAATTGGTTCGGACGTGGGTACTAAGTGAAGGAAACACAAAAGGATGGTGGCAGCTCATAGTCATGATCATGACTAAGCAAACATGACAATGAAAGAGAGAGAGGAAGCGAAGAGAGGAAAGGCAGGGAGGTCAACCAGACGAACGTCCGGTTTGCTACCCTACACATGGGGTAAGGGAAAGGGGGAATAAAAAGAGCAAAAGAGGAAGAGAGTGAGCATTGTGTGTGTAGCGAAGCACCAGAGAGAGAGAGAGAGAGAGAGAGAAAGAAACGTGGCGGGAAAGGCAGGGAGGTTAACCGGAAAAGATTCTGGTTTGCTACCCTGCACTGGGGGAAGGGGAAGGGGAAATGAAAGGCGGAAAGAATAGGGAAGAGAAAAAGCAGTCACGAAAAAAAAATTCTAGGAATTAAAAAAAAAGAAAAGGAAGAGGTTGGAAACGTCTGTGAGAACTATAGTGTGTCAGATAGTCCACTCGATCGCAAAAACTTCAAGAGTGCCTTGACTGACTTGTTGTGTGACGACTGTATAGGCCGGCGTTCCAGGACTGTCTGCTCCGAAAGCGGCCGGTCGTCAAGACGTGCCAGCCTATGTGCGCCTATGACTGCCTATGTGCGCTGTATTGGGGACAGGGACAAAGTACGTGCTCAATTGTTTCCTCGTCGCCGCAGTGGTCACACGCAGCACTATCCTCCCATCCAATGCGGAAAGCAAACGACTTTGTAAATGCGACACCAAGCCACAATCGGCAAAGTACTGTTGTTTCGGGTCGCGATAGTCCAGTTGGAGGTCGAAGTCAAAGACAGGGGTCCAGTCGATGCAGACGTGTGTGTTGCAAACTAGGTGTGTTCCACAACGATTGTGTGGCATCGTTTACAAGCACTCGAAGTTTCGCTGCTGCATCTGTTCTTGACAGCGGGATTGGTTCCTGTGCGCCGTCTTCATGAGCAGATCGAGCAGCTTCATCAGCATATTCGTTGCCCATTACGCCACAGTGGCTAGGGAGCCACTGAAAGGTGACGTCGTGTCCTTGCTCGACGAGGCAATGAAGGAGCTCTCGGATTTCGAGGACTAGTTGTTCGTAGGGTCCACGGTGTAAGGCGGAAAGCAAGCAATGTAGCGCTGCCTTGGAGTCACTGAAAACACTCCATTTGTTAGGTGGATCCTCACGAATTATGCGAAGTGCGCTACGAAGAGCAGCAAGGTCCGCGGCTGTCGATGTCGTCTGGTGTGATGTCTTGAATTTCAAGGTGGAGACTTTCGCAGGAAAAAAACACTGATCCTGCAGAACCGTCCATGGTGGTTGAACCATCAGTGTATAGATGGGTATGATCACTGTATTTTTCGTAGAGCATGATCAGCGAAAGTTGCTTAAGAGCTGGTGATGAGAGCTCGGCTTTCGTTCGAATTCCAGGCACTGTCAGTCGAACTTGTGGCTGAGCCAAGCACCAAGGAGGAAACAAAACTCTCGTTGCAGCTGTGTAACCTGATGGAAGGTATATACGATAAGGCAGTATTGTCTGACAAAAAGAGGCACGTGGTCGGTCTTCTGGCAGTGAGGCTAGATAGTGGGAAGGGGCGCGAGCAAGGTGCCTGACGTGTGCTCTGAGCGCTTCCATAATAATGTGAATCTTGGCTGGGTAGTCATGTGCAATTGCAATGGTTTCTGATGTTGATGTACATCGTGGCAGCCCTAGACAGACCCTAAGTGCCTGTGCCTGAGCACTTTCGATTGTACGTATGTTAGTTCTACGGGTATTGGTCAGCACTGCCAAGCTGTACCTCAGATACCCGAGAAACAGCGTCCTGTAGAGTTGCATCATCGCGTGTACTGAAGTACCCCAGGATTTTCCTCCAAGAAACTTGAAGAGATGAGAGATGGCTGTCAGGCGCTTCTTTAGGTTGGTGACATGGGGACTCCAACAAAGGTCACGATCGATGATTACCCCTAAGAACCTGTGCGTTCTGACGTAAGGATATTTTGTCCATCGATGGTTATGGTGTATGGTGTCAGCGAAGCACCATAACGCCAAAGTCCCATAGCTGGTGATGTGCGTTGTAGACATCTGACAGATCCAAGGGCCAGTGGTCGTTGCGTGAAAAGGAGGCTGCGGGTGAGCCATGGGGCTTACTCGAGACTTGCAAGCACTGGATTGAGAGCATCCAGTACTTGCACTGCACTTCGCGCTGACGGAGTATGCAGCTTGCTTAATAGTATACGTATACGGTATTTACAAGGGACCGAAGGATCACAACCACTTGCCGGTCTTCTTCGGGCAATTTATCGGGAGTCGGCATTGTGGACTCTACCGCGGTGCACTGTATTCTTTGATGTGACTGTGGTGCCGGCTGTGGCATCGGTTGTGACTCCGGCTGTGGCCTCGGCTGTGGCTTGAACTGTGACGTCGGCTGCGGCGTTGGCTGTGGCATCGGCTGTGGCCATGGCTGTGGCTTCGGCTGTAGCTTCGGCTGGGGTATTTGATGTGGCTTCGGTTATGGCTTCGGTTGTGGCTTCTGCTGTGGTGGCGGCTGTAGCTTTGGTAGCGCGGGCCAGGCTTCAGTATTGGTGTTCTCCGGCACGACCTTGTCAGAGTTAGACTCGACTCCGCCAGGCCTAGGGGGCAACATGACAATGACTTAACTAAAAAGGAATAACACTCAAAAAACACTCAAATTGGTTCAGACCTGGGTACAAAGCGAAGGAAACACTAAAGGATTATGGCAGAAGTCACAGTCATGACCATGACTCAGCAAAAATGACGACGTTGCGAAAAATATTAACACTCAAAAGCCATTGAAATGGGTTCTGACGTAGCTACTAAGTGAAGGAAACAATGAAGGATGATGGTACAAGTCAGTCATGAGCATGACTCAGCAAAAACGTCAGTGACTCAGCTAAAAACGATTAGCACTCAAAAAGCACTCAAGTGGGTTCGGACGTTGGTATACTAAGTGAAGGAAACACTAAAGGATGGTGGTACGTCATAGTCATGACCATGACTCAGCAAACATGACAATGACTTAGCTAAAAATAATAACACTTAAAAGCCACTCAAATGGGTTTGGACGTGGGTACCAAGTGGAGGAAACACTAAAGGATGGTGGTAGGGCATAGCCATGAGCCTGACTCAGCAAAAATGACAATGACTCAGCAAAAAAAGATTGGCACTCAAGAACCACTGAAATGGGTTCGGACGTGAAGTGAAGGAAAAGTAATAGTCACGAGCATGACTAAGGCTTTCGCCTTAAGGTCTCTTAGGTCTAGCTAAAAGGACTCCTGAGAACTCATGACATGAATGTCATGGCATGCGTGTCATGTAGGTCATGTAAGAGCCGCCTACGTCTTGGTGCTCTCATGGTCGTTTCGTTACCTTGGTAGGCTCCTCGCACACTGCTTCGCATAAATCGATTCCCACAGGCGTGGGATCTGCCGGATTTTTTCTCCCTCACAGTCAATATACAGGAGACACGATAATTTGGGAATCCGTGTACATTATCACTGAAGGGGGAACCAGCTCTGTCAGGAACGACTGACTGAACATGCTTGAAGCTGAGTGTGAGCATCGGAAAATTATAGCTGTAAAACACCCACACAATGCGTGAAAAAAAAATGGGGCACATTGACGCCTGCGCAGCCCTGCTTCTGTGCGCGCTAGTCATATGCTGCTGTCTCTTTTCGTGGTCACAAGTAGACGAATGCGGCCCACTCATGTGCATGAATAACAGACACTGAATAACAAAGGGCACAAAAGCCATCAAGTTCCGTGCAGTCTTGTTTATTTGCCGTAACGGGCAATCACTGCGCAAGTTACGAAGAGCCACGCGCTCCCGAACGCTTTCTGCTTACCTTTCTACCATATCGAAACGCAGTTTAGTGCACGGGTTGACCTCCATGCGATTTCCACTCCGTAACTGAAACGAGCAGAACAACAATGAAAGATACTGAAAGATCGTAAACGGCACTGTTATATGCTGCTATCGCAGGTCCGAAGCGGGGGAAGGCATAAGGCACACTGTCGCGTTGCTTACGGCAACCAAACGAATACCCACCCGATAAAGCTTGCTGGGCATGGAGTCTGTTTAAAGCCACCATTCTATAGTGTCGTTTCTCAGGTGACTAGCAAACTCTTGCAGCCGAATGTACTCAAGGCAAACAGAAACTTCTTGTGTCTCCGTGAACGTCGATCACAGGGCTCTTGCGTGAGCAGCTTCCTCTTTCGGGTTGTTGGTGCAGCCAACGACGTCACAGTGCCGTTCTAACAACTAACATTTGTACATCCCGCTCAGCAGATGCGGTGAGAACATGTCTAACGCAAATGGTTCAGCAGGTGCGGCAAGAACACGTCCTAAAACACAGCATACAAACACGCACTGCAAGTGCGGACATTTTCGGCCGTCTCCTGCGGTCCTCACCAGAATGAAACCACCACACGGGAATTAAATAAGTTGGCTTCTTTTTCCTGGACGGCACTGAATCATCGTCACTCCGAAAGATTGCACCGTATCCCAAACCCGAGCAATCTTTGCGCACTTTCAATAACCAATACGATGTCTGTGTAACGGTACAAGTGGAATAACTAGGCGCCTTCGCAACGTAACGTTTGACGTTTAACGCGACCCCTTGCAAAGTCAGAACTTTTTGCACCACTTTATGGATGCGTTGGTAAATGTCCTTTAGCGTAACTGTCCTTTGACGTTTGCGTCCGCACCTTAGACGCAAGTCTCCACGGCGCTGCGACGTGAGTGAATGTCACGTTGCTCTAGCACGACAGCTGTGTGTGTGTGTGTGTGCGCGTGTGAGTGTGCGTGTGCGCACGCGCGCGCGCTTATTGTTCTGGGGTATTACGCGCCGCAACCAAGATATGATTATGGGTCACGCCGTCGTGACGGACTCCCGCTTAATTTTGACCGCCTATAGGGTTCATTCACCCAGTTCATGGCCGGCGCAGCGTCGATTGACTAAATGTTTAGTGCGGAGAAACAATATAATGTCAGAAAGCTCACCCACAACAGCAGAGACTGATCGGAGAACTGGAGAAGCAGTTCAGTGCTCGAGTAGACCGTGTATGACTTCCCGTCAAAACGGAGCAGAATGCTTCGTTTCGCAGCGAACACTGCCTGATAAGTGGCCTGTTGGGTGACTTTGTAGATGTAATTTCGTAAGCGTATGTCAACAAACAGAAAGTAAAACCCCTAAGAAATTATGGAGCAAGACCCAGAGAAATGAACGATGGGAGAGCTGGAAGTGTCATCTTATCCATAGCTGTAAGCGGACGACCCCCCCCCCCCCCCCCCCCCCTTTGGGTAGCCAGCTTTCCCCTCAAGCTGTAGGCGACCATGTTCCTTACGTATCTGCTGCGACCGTCCCGCTTTATCGGCGCATGTCGGCGGGAATTATATCATCAATAATATCCAGTTGGGCTCAAAATTTGAAGACAACCGAGTTGAAAGCAATAATGGTAAGTACAGTGGAGGTCGCGCGGTTAGCAAAAAAAAAAAAAAAAAGTGGCTGCGGCTTAGCTCAGCTAACCCTGGATATGCAAAGCTAAAGCTTGGTTTAGCCTGGTTAAGTCTTGGTTTCACTTGGTTAGTCTTTGATTTAGCTGTAATTATTATACTTCGGTACATACTTATCGACATAAGCCAGGTATAAATTATAAGCCGACAAGTCAAAGCGTTTCGCGAGCCTAACGGCTAGCTCGTCCTCAGTCTCCGACGCTAGCTTCGCGCGCATGGCATTCCGGACCCTCTCCAGTGAAGCAGTTCGCCGGACGAAAGACGCCTGTCAGACGCCGCTTGCGGCGTGGTCAGACGCCGGTAAGACGCCGCGGGGTGGTCGGACCATAGAGAAAGAAACGCTGCCAGCTGCGGCGGTTGCTAGGCAACGGCTCAGTTCACGGTGCGGGTAACTTTTTTTTCTTTCTCTAAGGTGCGGGCACCTGCCGCATCGAAACGGCAAGAATGCTACGAAAAGCCGGGAGATCCCACGCCCTGTGGGAATCGATGTTAAGCGAAGCAGCGTGCGGGGAGCCTACTAATTTAACGAAACCACCATGAGAGCACCGAGACGTAGGCAGCTGTTTTGTAGCCTACATGACACGCATTGTATGATATTCATGTCATGGCCTATCATTTATGTCCGAACCCATTCCAGCGGTTTTTGAGTGTTAATCTTTTTTCGTTGAGCCATTGTTATCTTTGCTGAGTCATGGTCACGACTATAATTTCTACGATCATCATTTAGTGTTTCCTTCACTTAGTACCCACGTCAGAAGCCTGACCAAAAGATGGAAGCGACAGAAACGCAACAGGAAGCTCAAAAGGAACATCAAAGAAACAACACAGCAGACGCTAAGCAACTTGCAACAGCCGATTGGGAACGCTTCTGCGGATCACTAAATGGAACTCAAGGGGCAGCAAAGACGTGAAACATCCACACAGGAATGATTGACCCACTCAAAGCCAGACGCCAAGGAGAAAAGAACTTGGAGAGATTGTTACACTCGTACCCAGGCACAAAAGAACAACTCCTTCAGGACGACCGTAACAAATGCTTCGGTGACAATGTCCCGATACCCCCGTACCAAGCTGACTACAGCAGACACCCGCAGCCAGGAATGGATGAATGCCTCACGGAAGCAGAAGTTAGAGCAGCAATCGCCAGTGCAAAACGAAACACAGCGGCAGGGGCGGATGAAATATCAAATGCCATGATTAGAAATATGAATGATGAAGCCATAACAGCCTTCACGAACTTTATAAATGACCATTGGGTCAAAGTAACGATACAATAGCAATGGAAACACGCTGTGATAATAATGATCCTAAAGCCGGAGAAGAAATTGACTTCAGAATACCTTAGGCCCATCTCTCTCACATCATGTCTAGCAAAGCTGTTCGAGAGATTTGTAAACACTCGACTCCAACGTCATCATGAAGAAAACAACTTAATGCCTGACACCTTGTTTGGTTTTACCACATCATTCAACACAAGGCATTCTCCTGCTTTTGAAAGAGGAAGTGTTAACCAACGTCCCCAAGGCAGGAGAATACATTGTCATGGCTGTCGACATAACAGGGGCCTTCGACAACGTAAGTGACAAAGGCATACTGGATGGACTAGCAGAGACCAACTGCGGTCAAAGAACGGTGTCCTGCCCGCAGCAGCTGCATGGGCAGGACACCGAAATTCACCAGAGGGCAACGCCAGTCATAAACACCAGAATGAGTGCAGAAATGAAATCAACACTAGAAGAAATAGAATAATTTCTGAGGCCATAATTTCTGAGGACTTGCTGCGCAACTCAGAGTCACACAGTTCTTGAGTGATCTACTGTTGCAATTGTTTCTCTGCAACTAGTGCATTTTTATATTGTTCTTTAGCTTCTGTAGGTCGCATACTTACAATTGATGTGTTTTAATTTCTAGGGTGACCCGCCGTGGTCGCTTAGTGGCTTTGGTGTTACGCTGAGGGAACACGAAATTCTACCTGTGCCGAGCAAGCTATAGATAAATAAACAAAAAAGAAACTGCGCTTGCAACTTCCGCGTCTGCGGATTCAGAAACAACTAAAATTTTTACAGCATTTGAGGCGAATCAAATAACTTGAAATAAAGATATATTTGGTATGCCCCAAGTTTTTTGTAAGAAAAGAGGGTTATTGTGCAAGTAAGCAAAATTACATGCGTGCTGTTCACAGTCTTGTTGAAACACCACCGATAATTCTTTTGTCTCTGACATGCAATTCGACAAATGAAAGCAACAAATTTTGATTGGCTGCTCTAATTGTCAAGGTGTCAATAGAGGGGGTTGTAGAGAAGCGTAAGAAACTCAATTGAGTTGCGTTCTTTTCCCGAAGAGAGAGAAAACACGCTTAATGTGAATAATACCATGCACGTTACCGCGCACGGGTGCGCACACGATAGCAGCGTCCGGAAACGGCCCAAGTGAGAAAGCTAGATGAACAACATTCTAATCTAGATCAAAATTTTTCACCATGATCTAAAGCAGGCAAGGCGCTTGTGTTGTCGGCACGGCGAGAGATAAGTGCAATAACTGAAAACGGTAAAATAAGATAGCACACCGCAAGTTTAAAGCTGGACAACGACGAACGGCACAGAGTTCAGCTGTAACGCTTAACAAGCTGCGATGGTTAAAACACCCGTGCGAGTACGTTCATATAGGTTCTTCGTATCCACATCAATGCTCAAAAAAGTAAAAAAAAAATACAAAAGAAACATGTACCATCGTCTGATTGCGTGCGATATTAGAGCTTTGAATACACCGTTCATGGACGGCGTAGTACAAAGGGCTTGCCCAAAAAATATGGTTTTAAGTCAAGCGAAGACATGAACCCAACGAAGGTCAACTTTCTCCGGGCATTTCGGATATAGTGCAACGCGCCGTGCTCCCGCGTAGTATCAAACATGAACGTCACCTAGAAATCAATCGCTTTAGCAGCCGCACGGCTTCAATACGTGGGACAGAATCGAGGTGGACGGCTGAAGCTTACAAACCGCAGGAGGAGCACAAAAGGTGCACAGTAGTGAGGGACGCAAACTGTAGGAGCACAGTGAATAAATAAATCAACTGCCAGTGAAGTGTCAAAACAATAAGTTGATTGTTACAAACGATTACAAAAATTGGAACGAAGAAATTTCGCAGCGCTAATTTTATTCAGCTGAAAGGACATCAAAACTTCCCTATGCTCAGGTCACACACATGTTAAGTGGCAAGCACGATTCAGCAGTGCAACACACATTCAGTGATGGCGAACATTAGTATGCTCCTGTTACTCCTCCGTTCATTTTATCATCGTCGAGATCGATCCAGAACTCGATCTTACCGATTCGAAGGAAACCATCATTTTTCAGGGAACCAATGCCTATGCTGAATTCGAGGTGAAAGTGTTCGTATGAGTAGTCTTCGTCCCTGCAGAAACAAAACTCTCTACTGGAAGTCAACAAACGGCTTTTCCTTCTTTCACTATCCACCACATTCACGCGCCAAAGAGACGGCAAACACTTAGAGTCTTCAAGTACCCCGTTAAACACGATCTCCACAATGAGATCACCAGTAGAATCACAGTGAGATCCATAGTGACGTCCATAGTAGTGCGTCCAGACGGCAAGCGTAAAGTACGTGTCCCTCATGTGCCACACCGTGATCTGAGCAAGCTTTCTCCGTCCCTGCCGCCACTGAATGATTTCTTGACAGTTTTCCAGGGTCAGAAAATAACGCAAACGCCCAAATTCTTTAACCCGTGCAGCCGTCGTCGACAGCGCGCTGGTAAAATGCCGAATTTCATCGTCCCAAGGCTTGCAATAAGCAATGACACGGCTGGAATCACGCTGCGGGAAAGTTTGCCGCCAGCGTTCCAGAACATCGTGCGTCTGGTGGGCTAAGTGCTCCAACTTTCGAAGTATCAGCGCCTTTTCCGAGCGCAACGATAGCGACGACGACGTGCTGGCTTCCTCCACCGGATTTTGCGGAGCAGTCAGCTGGTCCGACGCGGTCGATGAAATCGTGGCGGCGATTTGAGCGATCTCACCCTTTAAATTGTGCTCACTTGCTCTGACCTGACTAGTGATCACAGCAAACCTGGCTTCCTGGTTTCTGACTTGTTCTGTAAGCTCATTCAACCGACTCTGAATCACTGGCAGCAGCTGGTCGTGGTTGGGATCCCCCAACATCATCTTCAGGTCTTTAAGGGCAGCGCTCACGTCTTCAAGGGTCAGTGCTGTATGCTCCGAGGACGGATACTCTGCGATCGCGGATGAAACGCCGGCAACGCATCCGGCCACGTAGTGCGTTGGCAGGTCGCTGTGCTGGACTACCACACCGCATCGCAAACACTCCACGGAGTGAAATGTGCATTCCTTCTCATAGTGCTCCAGCATACGGTCCATGGTGTCCGTGTACTCGCAGCCGTGCGCTTCGTTCCAGCAATGCACCTTAGCAGAAGAAAAAATAAACAAATATCGCAGCATACATTTTCCTTTTTTTAAAGACACAATTTTTAAAAATTCTTAATAAAGGCGCATTGCATCGCTGTCCCTAATATTTAGAACATACTGTTACATGAAGTCTTGTGTGAACCAACGTATACGCGGAATTCTATAGGAAGTAAATATGCTCAAAATCACCCAATCACAAATGTTAGTATGACGTCGCACAATTCAAACGAATGCCTTTTTTTTTTCTATCTCTCTCGTGATGTCACACTAAGAAATGAATAAGTTCCAACAGGATATTTCACATGACCCTACAATGAGTGTGTGTTGTCCTATTGTGTTAGTTTTGATAGACACAAAAAGGGACATTCAGTCAACGTGAATTACTAGATTACAGTTCGGCAATAGCAAACGGGCACTCTTATCGCCAGGCGTACAGATATATACACTAGCAAAACTAAGGCTAATGCATAATTCCCCCCCTCCTCTCCACCTCCCTTAAAATAAAGAGCCACTGAGACTGGTACCTTCAAGGTGTTCGCTGTCCTGGTGGGGAATTCATAACCGACGCACTCCGCTTCTTCGAATTGCACTCGATCCAATGGACACTGCCCGACGCCCCCTTCTATACTGGCTGCGTGGCAAGATTGGCACAGAGCGTGCGAGCATGGCAACAGCACCGTCCGTTTTGGGATCATGCAGCAAAGGCCGCATACGCGTGAATTCGGCACCTCGTCGACGAACCGCGTCAGTCGCCAGTTGACGCCTGTGACGGCGTGGTCGCGAAAACGGTGCACCCGTCCATGGTCCGGCATGGCGGTGTCTTATGGCGGTGACGAATCCTACGCTCGCACAAGAGCGCGGTGGCTTTTTGACAGAGCTTATCGCTACTGCGTGGTCTCATACACTTTGGCTCCCATAGCAACAAGGACAGATAAAAGGAGCCCTGCACCCACTATCGCCTACAATGCCGAGCACTTTTCGCACCTTGATCTTTGCAGCGCGGTGAGGAACAAGTGCTTCGTTATCATCGGCAACAGCCTTCCATATATCTACCGTTGATTCCGCCATAACAGGTGCATATACCTCCGGCTTGTTCAATTGTCACGTGCCGCCGTCCCGCTAATCCCAATGACTCATGAACAGAGAAACAACGAGAAAACGGCTGATTTCTTACCGTCAGTGAGTATACTGCACTTCGTGAATAAAGCTTCCAAATGTGCACGCATATCTGTGAAAGAAGAAAGCAAATATACGAACGGCATGTTTGAACAGCAATAGCAATGTTTAGCGTAGCACTTAAACGCCTGGGATGATGTCATTACTACACGCGGTTACAATGTATTACCGCGACGGAGTACTCAAAGACTGGGCGGGAGAAACAGCCGCTGGCAGCTGCCAGGCGTCTCACAACGTTCGCATGAGGATAAGCACCGCCAGATGACGTTGCAGGCGTCGCACCTCGATTGTGCGCGAGGTGAGACCGATGACAAACCATCGACGTTAGTCAGCTTGAAGTTAATATTATCAGTCCACGCCTAATAAACCTAATATAAATGATCTTTAAATATATATATATATATATATATATATTATTCTATAATTTCCAAACCGCATAAAAGTGTTTTACAAGATATTGATAACACTCCATATGTACCTGTAAAAGTCACGCGGATCATACGAACTGTGGTAATCGGCGGACAGGACGGTAATTTGATGTAACTGCAAGCTTTTGTTACTGCTGAATATATCGACGTCCCCAATATGTTATCAGATACTGCGTTACGTTATGTAGATGTTATACGTTGATGCCCATATGCACGTAACGGCGCCGTTTGCGTTGAAGCAATACACAGGAATTAATTAAGTTGACTTCTTTTCCTGGACCAAACTGAGCTATAGTCACTGGTAAACATTCCACCATACCCATACCGGAGCTGTCTTTCCTCACTCCCCATAACCAATGTGATGCTTGTGTGTTACGGTGCAAGTGGAATTAACGCTAAGCGTGTACGGAACGCAACGCTTGGCGCTTAACGCACCTACACCCCTTGCAAAGTTAAGAGTAGTTGCAGCGCTTCATCAATGCGTTGGTATATGTCATGTAGCGTAAATGTCCTTTGACACTTCTGTCCGCCCCGTAGGCCCAAGTCACACAGCACAACAGCTGGGCTTGGCCGCGTTTACATGAAAGCGACAGTGGCGCATCGCATCGCATTTCTAACGCATCGCACTCGTGTAAACAGCGGTAATGCGCTAGGAAGGTGCCTCGCATTGATGCGCCAGGCAATGGACTCTTTACGGGCGCGAGTAGACTCAGGCACGTAGCGATGCGGTCTCGCTAGAGTTAATGCGCTACAAGTAAACGGACGTCGCATGGCCTTTGCCAAATGCGCTCAGAAATGTGGCGTGTTACTGTCGCATTCATGTAAGCACGGCTTAGATGCCTCCGGCTAAGTCCACTAGGCAGAACTCCGGTACAGACCCTAATAAACACCCTGATACAACCTTCATACAACCCCTAAAAAAGAGGCAGAAAATCTAGGTCCACGTGCCGCTCACGAACAACAGTGATGCGATAGCATGATCAAGTTCGGCACGATCGAATCCGGGCCGCGGCGGCCGCATTTCGATGGAGGCGAAATGCAAAAACACCCGTGTGCTTGCGTTGTAGTGCACGTTAAAAAAACCCCAGGTGGTCAAAATTAATCCGGAGCCCTCCACTACGGCGTGCCTCATAATCAGAACTGGTTTTCGGCACGTAAAACCCCAGGAAGAAGAAGAAAGAACGGCACGCAGCTCCCGCGCCTTTGATTGCACTGCCAATGGGTATGGCCCACGTTACAAATCACCAGTGCGAGAAGAGATATCTTGTACCTAGTATATAGATTGGCCTATCAAGTACCTAGTAGTATAAAGGTTATTTCTCTCAAGGGCTGTGAGCGGTGGATGGATCCCTCGGTCCCGGGCTCTACTGGTCTCTGCGGCTATAGCTGGGCGTGATCGTGAAGCGCTCTCCGGCTCTCTCGATGTACGCTTGCAAGCCAAACCTCCCACTGTCTGTTAGTCGTCATTTGCGCCGTAAGACTGATTTGGAATTTGGAGGCCGTCGTTTACACGTCCACATTACGTGGGCAAGAGATGGCCAAGAGCCCACCAAATAAGGGTAATAAATTATGTACACTTTTTTTTATCGACGTGATAAAAGACAGGAAAAACGCTGTTGGCTATTCCTTGGCCATGAACAGGTGCTATTGTTACACATATACTTCCATGGGATTGCGCACGTGTTTTTTGTAGTATAAAGAGCGGAAGAACACTAATATACGACACAGCGCCATAGAAGTCAGAATAACACCACGACATTGCATAGAAACCCTAAGAGGAACAATGCGAACAAAAGCATTATCGCATAACAAAGCGAGTTTAGAAACTCTTAACCAACTTTGCGAACCCCAATAACATCGCATATCCGGAGGCTGGGGATGCCACCCGTCCAACCGCGTAGTTGTAGACTGCAGGCTTGGAATCACTGAAGTTTTGAAGCGGTGACGGCCTCGCTGGCCCTACCCTACCACTGCTGCGTGCCGGCATGGCTGACGAGACGCCGACGTTAGATTCCACTTCCACTCCAACCCCTATCGAGTTGGATGAGCCTGAAGGAGAATGGACAACGCCCTGAAATGTCCGAAAGCCTCGACTTGCTGCCCGCCCAAGTTTTGACCTCCATGCGGGTTGTGTCCACCTGCCAGCGTTACCTTCCGCCACCTCCGCCCAGCTGCTGGACATTCTCCCAGCTTTCATACGAGCAGCAAAGCTCCCGGCGCATACTTGTGCCGACGTTTCAGTCCGTCTACGCAATCGCAACCGCCTCGCCATACTCAAGACCCACCACATCGAACTCGCCAGCCGCCTTCTCAGCGTTGAGAGTATCATGCTCGCTGGCCGCATATATGCCGTAGCTTCATACCTCGCAGCTCCAACCAACTCGTGCCGCGGGGTTATCCACGGAATCGCCCCTGGCGCTACCCAAGAAGAACTTCTGCGTGATTTATACAGTTATCAAGCCGATATCCTACTGGCCCGCCGCATGGGAAATACGAACTCCGCCCTGATCACTTTGGCCGGCATGCACGTTCCATTTTCCGTGTACTACCAACGACTCGAATTCCGCTGCCGTCCCCATAAGCCCCGGGCCCATCATTGCACTATCTGCCTGCAATATGAACATCGCACGTGTGCCTGCCCCGGAAACCAGCGCCTGTGCCCCACTTGTTCCACACCCATCAGCCAGCCTGATGAACCACATTCCTGCTCACCATGGTGTCTTCATTGTCAAGGCCATCACACTCCCTTTGCAGAAATATGCCCAGTTCGGATGCAACGGGATGAAGCCTGCGCCAACGCGGCCAATAAGCAGCGCCTTCTACACAGACAGCAGTGGAAGAGTATGAACACGTCACAACCCCCAGTAAAGCCCTCCAGTTCCTCATCTATATCCAAGGTGCGCGCCTCGTCAAGCCTACTGCCTACACGTGCCCAGTGGGGGGGGGGCCTGCACCGGCGTCTGACCCAGGTGTCACCAGCCCCTGTGATTCAACCAGCACCGAGTGCACAACCGAAGCCTGCGGAATACCACACGCCTGCTCCGGTCAAGCAAGATTCGCCCCTGCAGAAACCTGTACGCCAGGTAAGGTCGCCGACGACTCCCGCACCCGCACCCACAACCTCCCCCTCTCTCTGCCGCGTTGAACAGCTGGAGCTGGGGCTGACAGAGCTTACCTCTCGCGTAACCGCACTCACATCCCTGGTTGAGATGCAACAAGCACGTATCGAGGCACAAGACCAACGTACTTCCAACCTTGAGACGCTCATTTCAAACCTCACACAGTCCCTTGACAATCTGAACTCCACCATAAACAAAGCATTTAATGACGCCCCAGGCCCTATGGAAGACAAGAACCACCCCTTCAAGCGCACCTACCCGTACCCGCTTCGTCAGTAGGCCTGGCCCCCAAAATTAAGCCTGCCACCCTTCTCGCTCCACATAACCCTTCCAATAACAAGCATCATGGCGATCACAATAATTCAGTGGAACTGCCGTAGCCTCTCCACAAACCTCACCCCCTTACAGCAATGGCTCCTTACGCAAACCACACTACCTCACTTTATCCTTCTACAAGAAACAAGGCATACCAAAAACATCCCAGGCTACCGAGCTCTGCACGCCGACCCCGCCGCGCCGCTGTCTTCCATTTATATTCGCCGGGATATCGCTTATGAAGTGGAAGATGTTCCATCCACGTTACTTCCATATGTAACAGCCCTTTCGTATTACCCAGACCCCCCGAACCCACCTCTCACACTTGTGAACGTCTATAATCCCCCAAATTCTTCCACAATTCTCTCTCCTCTCTTTCATTTTCTTCGATCCTTTCCAAAACACCGTGACATTATTCTTGGCAGAGACTTCAATGCCCCAAATACCATCTCGGGTTACACAAACACTATGCGCCCTGGCCGCCTTCTTCACGCACACACTATGCAGCACTCATATACACTCATCAATACACCAGACACACCCACACGAGACGGAAACGTAAAACAACGTCATACAACGCCTGACCTCGCCTTTCACCATAGCCACAATCCTCCAGAGACTTGGCAAGTCCTTCCGGACACCCTCCTATCCGACCATCACATAATTGAAATTAAACGGACCCTCACTCACAAACCCAAAAAACGCATCACCCAGACCAACTGGGACCTCTTTCGTCGCCTGCGAGTCCAGGAGTCAACTACCAACTATGATGTGTGGGTGGACTCGCTACGGCGAACGCGGTCGCAGGCCACCACCACTACAGAAGCTAACCCCCCGTCGGGCCACGCTGACCCACACCTCATGCGTCTCTGGAGACGCCGTAAACGCCTCCTTAGTCGCATCCGTACCCAACCTAACAACATCCAGCTTAGACACACATTAGACACACTCAACACTGACATACTAACTCACTGCTCCATCCTTGAGACACCAAATTGGAATCGCATATGCGATTCTATCAACTCTTCCCTCCACACTAAATCAGCCTGGTTGATCCTCCGGTCCCTCCTTGGCCCTCAACCTGCTCCTCTCCCCACAATCCAAAAGCATCTCTCCGAGCATGGTGCTACTTCCCTCCTTCAACAGGTCACGGATATGTACATCTCTCCCCCACTTCCTTCCCTGTACCCTGAGTACACAGGGCCTTCCAATAGCGGTTTGGACAGCCCCTTCACTCTGCCGGACCTAGAACGAGCCTTGGCTCAAAACAAGACTGGTACCACTACGGGTGCGGACCACATCACTTACTCTCTGTTGAAGAACATGCCTGATTCGGATAAAGAATTTCTTTTACACAAAATAAATGAACACTGGACCAATGGCACTCTTTCCGATGAATGGACCTCTTCCATCATTACTCTAATACCAAAGCCCGGCAAGCCCGCCACACTCTCCAACCTGCGATCCATTTCACTTACTTCCTGTGTCGGGAAAACCATGGAACGCATGGTACTCGCGCGTCTTACGGATCTTCTCGACGATACTCACTTCCTTCCACACAATCAGATTGGTTTCCACCCCCACATGTCTACTCAAGACCTCTTTCTCCTTCTCCAGGAAACTTTCTTTCAACCTTCGAGGTGTCAAGTTCACGCACTTGTCACTGTGGACGTGCGCAAGGCCTTCGATACCTTACTTCATGACGCTATCCTCTCCCCACTCGAAGACACCGGCTGTGGATCCCGACTCTACTGTTACGTTTCTTTTCTCCGCTCTCGACAAGCTCAGTTCCGACTCGGGACCACGTTGTCCCCGCCCATCGCGCTCACCCGCGGAACACCTCAAGGTGCCGTGCTCTCTCCAACCCTCTTTAATCTCGAGCTAGCCCCTCTCGCAAAATCCTTGTCGGAGATTCCGCACCTACAGTCAATTCTCTATGCTGGTGATATAACCCTTTGGTGTACTCACGGCTCACCGGGGGAGGTGGAATTCACATTACAATCCGGCCTCAACCTCATTTCCGAATTCCTTTCCCGCTCTGCTATGCAAGCGGCTCCAGAGAAATCTGAGCTGCTGCTCCTTTCCGCTACAAAGTACCAACGGTCTGTAAACCTCCTCCTTAATCTCACTCTCGCCGGTACTCCCATCCCCCGCACGTCCTCCTGCCGGGTTTTAGGCTTTCCCCTCCAAGACCACTCTTTCGCCCGCGCAATACAGTCCACGATCACCACATGCCACCAAGTAACTCACTTAGTCCGACGAGTGGTCAAGCGGCGCGGCGGCCTCGACGAATGCAGAGCCAATCAACTTGTAACAGCCTTTGCCTTGAACAAAATATTTTATTCCCTGCCATACTGCACACTTACGCAGACGCAAATGCATCGCATTCAATCGGCTTTAAACAGTCTCTATAAAGCTGCCCTACATCTTCCGACACACGCATCCACAGCCAAACTATACGCAACAGGCCTATTTCTTCTCCTTGCAGAGCTCTTGCGCCTCCATAGGGATCGACAACTTGGCCGCCTATCCAGCTCTGCGCAGGGTCATTGGCTACTGCAGCGGGCTGGCATCCGGCCCATTGACTTTCCTCTGTACACCCCTCAACGACCTCTTCCCAGCAATCTCCGCTGTGCCCCTATTCCCTCTAATATGACCCCACATCTTCATGAGGGACGACGACAAGCCCGCGCTCACTTCCACGACCCTTTTCCACCGGACACTGTCACATGCTACGTCGACGCAGCGTATTACCAAACTCGTGGCTCCACTGCTTGTGTGACAATGCCGACCCCCCTTGGCATTCCCATCACTTCCACGGCTGGCCCCTTCTCACTTTCTACTTCTTCTCTATCCCTTGAATTGACCGCGATCGTTGACGCGACGCACGAACTAACCCTTCTTCCTCCCTGTCCTCGGTATCGCCTTTGCTCGGACTCCATGGCAGCAATCAGGGCTCTTCGCGACAACAGACTTCCCGATAATCTGCATGACGACCTTTCTGACGCTCTCTCCCTTCTCTCCCCTGCTTTGGTCACTGTGGTGTGGGTGCCAGGTCATGCGGAGATTATCGGCAATAAGCTCGCTCATGAGCTTGCCCACGAGATTAATAGCCGGGCGCCGACGATCGAGGCACACATTTATAAGAAAACTGAAGCAGCACTACAAACACCTCCGGCATTCATTGCAGACGCTTCCGCCACCACTCCCTCGTCTCTCCACTGCCCAAGTACGCACCCTCAGGGCCATCCAGCTCAACACCTTGATCACTCCAGCACGCCTATACCTTTATCGTTACCGCTCAGACCCCTCATGTCCCAACTGCCCCTCTACGTTCGCAAATGTAGAGCGCATCCTTTTGTCTTGCCCCGCAGCCCTACAATCCCCTCACTACCCTAACCCCCCACCTCACCACTGGCGGGTGTGGTTGGCGTCGGCGGCCTTCGCCGACCAGCTGGCCATGGTCCTCCTGGCGGAGGAATATCTATAGGTCTTAGTCTGACCTGAAATAAAGTCTTTTCTCTCTCTCTCGCATATCATACACAGCAACCATACAAATAAAATGTTATAAACGAGACGTTTTTTTTTCCTTCGTGCGTTCATAACGCCCACGATGTTGCTGCTCTCAAAAAAAAAAAAAAAAAACACGCTATGAAATTCGAGTACAGCAAGAAGGACCTAAGTACGCAGTACGTGTTGCGAAAGGTTAAGCCCCTTGAGCTCATTGGCTAAGCATACGAGTAATCGCTGACAAATTTCCCGAAGACCAAAAAAATATGTTTTGTAAATAAATGTGCAAAGTGGGCTAGATGGGAATATCATAAGGAAAAAAAAATGTGCGTGGCTACAGGCCGAGCTGTAAAGCTTCTCAAGGAGAGTGAGTGAGTGAGTGATGTCCTTACTAAAAAACAATGCAAAATTTTAATACTTCGACCGAATGCATAACGGTGCACCGCGCTTTCTAGATTACTTGCGCGTTCACTGTTAAAATTTTCCATAGCGTTTCACTGCGGGGGTATAGTAGGTACCAAATCCCAAAAACTAACGAAGATACCTTGCGAAATAATTGATCAGCACATTATCGATTTACCTTTGCATAAATTTCGGAGACCAGTTCTGTTTCTCTCCGCTTCCGAATTCCACGCAAAGGAAATTACCTCCGCTGCGGAAATCACGCCATGTGCCCTCGGTACATCATATATGCATGGAGTTGAAGGAATGGGTAAGCATCGCTTCAATTCATACATCAATTCAACGTTGCGGAGAAGCCGGCGACTTACCGCGATTACTGCCAACATGACCCAATCCATAGCAAATAACGAAAGAAAGAAGTATACGAGTAATAAGGGACCACAACAAGTACCAATTCACACCCAGTGTTCCCTCGAGTAGATGCTGTGCGTAAAAGTGAGAATATCTAATGCCCTGCTGGCCACGAAAATTTTGGCTCTAATGGCTGCTTCACTATCTATACAATTACTGTCAGATATTTCACTATTATCAAAGAATGGTAGCCGCAATTGTATTTAAAAATTCTAAGGTTTACGTGCCAAAACCACGATCTTATTATGAGGCATGCCGTAGTGGGGGACTCTGGAATAATTTGTACCACCTGGGGTTCTTCAACACGCACCTAAATCTGAGTACACGGGTGTTTTCGCATTTCGCCCCGGTCTAAATGCGGCCGCCGGGACCGGGATTTCATCCCGCGACCTCGTGCTTAGCAGCCTAACACCATAGCCACTAAGCAACCACGGTGGGTAGCAACTGAATTTTGCATTACCCGTAACGTATTTTAACAGAATAACGTGCATTCTGCTATAATGCACGTTATTTAAGCTTTTCCGAATTCATGTTTCGGTCTTTCGTGAACTTAAATTAGGATTAGAATGCCTAATCGTCGCTGGAGCATATGTCTCATGTCCCCTTTGAGTACCGTGGAGTACAAGCTCCTGTGGCGACCGTGATGTAGCTGATTGGCTACTTTTATTGCGACAGCAATTATATAGACACTCCAAGCGCATATCTGCTGTCTGAGTCGCCGGCGTCCTCGCCGTCGTCGCTGAGGTCCCCTATAAAGTCCAAGGGCGATAAAATCGACGCCGCGCGCCGTATTCTGTAATGTGCGCTAGGGACGCGCGCTTTCACGGAGAGCGAACGCACGGCGAAGAGCAAACGTGACCGTCACGCGAAAGGCTCGGGGGGGGGGGGGGGGGGTGGAAGGGAGGAAGGGGGGCGACGTTGTGCGGCGGCACCAACGGCGCAAGGGGAACTGGCGACTCAGTCTCGCACGCGAAAGGAGGAAAGCGGGAAGGCAGCGCAGGAGGGAGGGGGTGCGGCTTCTACTCTGCCCGCAACTGCGTACTTGTGCTTTGCGCGGCTGCGGGCAGTCGCCCGCACCGTATCTTGAAAGCGATCTGCAGACGGCTCATAGCTTTGTATGCGCTGTGCTTTCGCCACTCAGTTTCCGTTGAAGCGATAGACCGCATGCACGAACCTTCGCTCGCTGCTGCTGCTGCGGCTGAGCGTGCTTACGCCAGCGTTTTGACAGAGGTTGTCTGCTGTCGTCGAGTGGGATGTATTCACGTTTGCTTGTGCGCGCTAACACCATGCTTGTTATTTCCGTTAGTAAGCGAATGTGTTCAAGTTCATGCAGCCGATAAAACTTCTATCCTTACTCTGTATATTTCTCTACTAATTTGCTATCACAATTGATTATTCGCCTTTTGGGTGTTTTTTGCATTTCTCCCCGATCGAAATGAGGCCGCCGCGGCCATCATTCGCGTTTTTTTTAGAAAAGTAAGTGGAGCAACAATGCATTTTGACCGTCAAGCTTGACTGAGCTTACCACAAAACTGGTGCTACTCGAAACATTTGTTGTAAGCGGATGAACCTTGCGGAATCGCTGGCGTCAATTCGTGTATTGAAGCATATGTGCTAAAGGGATTAATAGAAAACTGATTCAGTTAAAATTTTTAGCTTATGAATTATGGATATTGATTTCCTGTGCAATTAATTCATACAGCTTTGAGTATTCAGCTCAATAAGTAGATTTGTGCTCGATTCCACAGGCAATTTTGAAAAATTATATGAGTTCAAATAAAACATGCTATATAATGTCGTGTTCACCGATATAGCGTTGCCTTCTGTGGCATCAAAAATACGTGCACACGCTGTTGTGTCTGGCGGTCCTTCGGGACAAAGGAGGCCTCACCGACAGAAGTGAAGCTGTGAAATGCTCTTCACGCTTGTCGATTCTCGCGGTCGGGGAGCGTCACTATCACCTGGGAGTGATGGATGAGCAATTAGTCCCCAGGCTGCCCAGGCTGAAATAGATCATCAACCTCGTGCGTCGCTAAAACAGCAACGTCGTTCTTGGTGTTTCTGCGTGAAGCACCAGCGCACGCCCGAACTACGACGAGGCCCGGCGCCGGTTGTGACACGCCGACCAAGAGCCCCTTCCATGACAACAGCCACCGCCCTTCCTGGAAACGGTGGCTTCCGCGAAATGACCGTCACAGAGAGGCGACTAATTCTTGAAAGGGGCCAGCGTCGAGAATTCCCGTGGGAACCACATCAACGTTTGGTTCCCAAGGTGTCGCCCGTTGCCTGGTGTGCGGAGGCGATCAGGCAAGATTGGAGGCGGAGCCCGGTGAAAGGCGGACACATCATGGGCGGGATATAGCGAACTGGTCGAAGATGGTCATTGGCTAAGAAGATTTAAAGTGCATTCCCTCGTCGAATGAAAGAGGGAAACGAAAGGGATAAAAAACGCTCGACCAATGAGACGCTCGGAGATGTAAACGCTAGGACATGCAAACCCCTTAGCAAGTAGACGGCTCCAAAAGTCATGGAACCCTTCATGTAATTTACGATGTACATTTGTATGTAAAACCATTTTCTGATCCCACTGGACCTCTCCTTTTCCCGGCCTTTGGCACGGCGCCATCCGTGGAACCTTCGTGGCCGCTCGGACCCAAGAATTTCGCATCAACGTCTCGAATCTGAGTCTGGACGACGTAAAATAGACCGCCCAACTTTCCAAGCTCTGAAGAAGCGCGATTACGCAGTCATTTGTGCGTTCTGCTCCTAACTTATTTCTGAAAGGCCGAGGCCCCGATCCCCCGATCCCCAGGGCAAGTGGGGGGCGTGGTTGGCTCTTTCTACGCAATATGACAAAACAGGAGCGTAGGCCCGTATTCACAAACGGAACTTCTGTAGGACGTTAATAAGTGCGGTAAAAGTACAAGTGTCAGGAACCTTTTAGGAGAGTACTTCAAAAACTACACTAAGTATCACTTTCGAAAGTAACACTCTGCGGGTCAAGTATGTCGTCTGGTGTCGAGGATATGCAAATAATTTGCATGTACGATCGGCTCAATCATAAAAAAATACAATTTTTGCAGCACAGCAATGCGGATATATATGTTGCAGTGCTTGCAAGCGCATTCTGTCGAGTAAAATACAAAGAACTATTTAGTTTTAGACTCAAACTTGTCTGGCCACAAGTTCCCATTTGTTCCCGCAGCCACTGTGGTTGTGTGTGTCACCGTCCAGACGTTTTTTGGTTTTGTTGCTTAAAACGTGTGGTGTTCGTGCGGTGTTCGTGCATAGAGTGTGTGTGTGTGTGTGTTGTGTGTTTTCAACCCGCGCGGACGATGGAAAAAGAAAACAAACTTTTCGGAAGAAGAACGCGCTGTGCTCCTGGAGCTCGTTTCGCGCATTCATTAAAATACTTAAATTAATTAAACATTAGCAAGGTCCCCCGTGACAACCTGAAAGGTTTCGGCGCCGTAGAATCGCAGCGCGATCAGAAGCTGGAGCATGTTCGTTGTGACTTCGATCAGAAGTGACCACGTTCGTTGTCTTTTGGGGCCAGTGGCAGCATTTCCAACAGTCGTAGCACCGCACCCTGATAAAGACCCTGATGCAAACTTCAAACAAATACTGATAAAGAAGCAAGGAATCTAGGCCCACGTGTCGCACACGAGCGAGGGTGATGCGACCGCACTATCAAGTTCGACACGCAGCTCCCACACCTTTGATTGCACTGCCACCAGGAACTGCCCGCGTTACGAGTAAGCATTGCGAGAACACATGCCTTTCGCTGGTATATAGATATGCCCACGAGATAGTAGTATATTTCTCTTGGGGGTTTTGAGCAGTGGAGTCCTCAGTCCAGCACACCACTGGTATCGGCGGCTCGCTCGGCTTGATCGAGAAGCGTCCTCTGGCTATCTCGATCTTCGCCAGCAAACCAAATCTCCCGCTGTCTGTCACTTGGCATTTGCGGCGTGAGGGCCGAATTGCAATTTGAAAGGTATATCAGAAGGGAATCGGTTTGGGCAATGCTGGTTATTCATCGTAATACAACCAACGTAGCGCCGTAAGGAGAAGGAACCAGTGGAGACAGGACAAACGCTTGTCCTGTGTCAACTTCTCCCTCGTCCATATGCGCCATGTTAGTTGTAATGTGAATGCCATAGGTTACACGTCCAGGTTACGTTGGCCAGTGTTGGCCAAGACCCCACAAAGTAAGTGTAATGAATTATGTACACTTTCTTTTATCGACGTGATAAAATAGAGGCAAATGCCTAATCCTTGGCCTCGAACAGGTGGTACAGTTACATATACCGCTTCGTGCGCATTCGCACATACGTTACTAGACGAAAGAACCAAAGAACAGTAATATGCGCCACAACGACATGATCACCTACAAATTAAAATAACATCACCGCCTTAGGTAGAAACTCTCAGAGCAACAATGGTAACAACAATGTCGCAGAACCCAGCGAGATTACAAACTCTTACGAAACAATACGAACAACAATAACATCACTTATCATTCACAGCGACCGCACAAATAAACAACGCTCTCATAAACGAAGTGTTGCTATATCCTTACATGCGTTATCAAGGCCCAACAAGATTCTGTTCTGAAAAACAAAAATTTGCCACGCTACGCAACCCAAGTGCACCAGAACAGTGGCCTAACACTTCCGAAGGGTGCGATGACTGAGTTGCAGAGCTTCGCTGTCCTTGATGCATCATTTACCAGATTTAAATGCATCTGTGAAGGTTTAACTCGGAGCTTTAGCCGTATGGTGGGAAATATGAAAACTGTGGAATGATCGCGTCTGCTCGCCGCTACACGTGTAATCGGATAAGTGGTGTGAAGAAAGTGACACCGTTTACCTACCTGTTGGCAAGCTGCAGGTGTTGGCTTCTCTAAAAGTGTCTAAATACACACACACACACTCATGCTTTCATGTTTGCTTAGCGTGTAGGCCCGCACACGCACCCGGCCGCTGGCGGCCCTTCGTCTAATGAAATGCCGGATGAGAGTTCGGTTGTCAAAATAGATCGTATCATTATAACAGTGGAGGAAAGCTGAAATGCCCGCGTACGTTCGTTTCTGTGCACCGTCGAAGCGAGCAGGCGTCAAGAATTATTTCGCATGCCTCATACTTTCTGCCTCATTGCCAAACTGCAATCACGGCCGAGCTCCGAGAATTGGCGATACTGCACTGATTCGCCAACTAATGCTTTCAAAAATGAAACAAAATAGCTTGTTTCGTCGGTACGGCGCGACATAACTGCAATAATTGAAAGATTGAAAGCACTGAAATAAAGTAGGACACCCCAAGTTTAATGCCGGACCAGCTCAAAGAGCACCAAGTGAAACTATAGGCCTTACCAAGCAGAGACTGTCAAAACACCCATGTGAGCATGAATACCAGATATCGCACTCGCAACCAGGCTGAAAAAAAAAAAAAACTCCTGTACCTTTGTCTTCAGTTGCCACCTGCTTTCTCATAAAGATTAGCAGTTTTTTTTAGGTCTTGTCGGGTCTTCGGCCAGACGTCCCAGCAGAATTACGAAGCATCCTAGACGCACATTCATCATCAACAACTCTATGCTTCTGGTCGAAGCAGCATCCCAATCCAGAAGCATCGACACAAGAGATTTCGTGTTGGAGACGTTATCTCCCCCAATGCCAATTATCTGACCCATCGAGCTGTTCTACAGAACATTGTCTTATTGCGTGTGATATTGGAGCTTTGAATACGCTGTTCATTGACGGCGGAGTACAAAGAACTTGCCGAAATTATGCTTTAAAGACATAAGCGAACGCCTGAACACTCCGACGGTCAACTTTGTGCAGGTATGACGGATACAAGGCAACGCGAAGTACTACAGCGTAGTACCAAACACGAACGTCGCATTGAAATCGATCAATCGCCTTAGCAGCCTCACAGCATCTGCCGCACGGTTCCTGCGGTTAGAAATAGCAGGGGGAGAATAAAAGTAGCCCTATAATTAGAAACACAACCTGTAGGAGCACAATAAATAAACAACGAAATGAACAGCCAATAAAGTCATAAAACAATAGACTGACATTTACAAAGCATAGAAAATTGAACAGAAGTAATTTCGCAGTGGTAATTTTATTTCGGAGAACGGACATCAGATCTTCGCTAAGCTCACGTCACACACATAGGAAGTGGCAAGCAAGATTCAGCTGTGCAATAGTACATTCAGGCATGACGAACATCAGGTGTTTCAAGGATTCCTGTAATCCCCACGGATCAGTTCTTCATCGTCGAGATCGATCCAGAACACCATTTTCCGCCTCGAAGGAAACCACCATTTTTAAGGGAATCAATGTCTATCCTGAATCCGAGGCGAAAGTGCGCCAATGAGTCTTCTCCGTGCTTGCAGAAGCAACGCAACAAATCACGCTTCTTTTCTGCCATATCCCACACGCTCATCCGCCAAATAGGCGGCAAACACTTCATTATGCCCCCCCCTTCTAAATAGTAAGATAGCTACGCTCACACAAAAGGCAGGCTCGGTAAGACCGATTCCAGGTAAAAAGACAACAGACTTCAAGTACTCTTTGAGCTCTTAATTACAGCGACAGCAGCAATGTTATGCATTGAAAACCGCCATCTTCGCTTGCTAGCTTGCTTTTAAAATAAATGCGCTCATCCACTAGGAGTCAAGATAGTTGTTATAAGGCGGTTGGCTGGAGGAAACGGAGCGCGGTAAAGCAATGATGTCTTAAAGAAAGAATTTGAAGTTACGCTATCGTTCATAAGAATCACTAGTGAAGTTAAGTTTGTGACTGCACCTAACTTCATTTCCTCATGTTTAAGTGCGAAGTTCAAGAGAAGGGAGATTAATGTTTGAAGCGAAAGTGATTATTTATCGCTAAATGAAACCGACCAATTACACTTTGAATCTTGCGTCCAAACGACAAAGCCGAGACGTCACTGTAACAGTCACAGATTTAAAAGTATTGGAATTTTTTTTTTTACGTTTGGTCTGTCATACAACGAAATGAATAAATATCGAGTTCTTAACGAATATTTTACTTGAGCCTACAGCGAGTTTGCGTTTTTCTATTACGTCGGTTTTGACAGACGCTAAAATGGAATATTCAATGAGGATGAATTAGTATATTACAGTAGGGTAAAAGGAAAACAGGCACTATTATCGTTAACGCAGTCACGCAACTAATACTAATGCATCATTGCTCTCCCTGTCCTCCACTCGCTCCCCTTAAGAAAGAGAACGACAGAAATGGTCTTTTCCCTCCTCACCTTCAAGGTGTTCGCTGTCTTGGTAAGAAATTCATAACGCACGCACTCCGCGTCTTCGAATTGCACCTGATCCAACGGACACTGTCCAACGCTTCCTTGTAAACTGGCTGCGTGGCAGGATTGGCACAGAGCGTGTGAGCACGGCAACAACACCGTCCACTTTGGAATCACACCGCAGAGGCCGCACACTCGTGAATTTGGCACCTCGTCCATGAACCGCGTCGGTCGCCAGTTGACGCCGGCGACGACGTGGTCGCGAAAACGGTGCACCCGTCCAGTTCCACGATCCGGCATGGCGGGGTCTTAAGGCACGAACGTTACGCTCTCGCAAGAACGCAGTGGCTTTTTCACCGAACTTATCGCTACGGAATGGTCTGGTGCACTCTCGCTGAAGAAGCGTCAAGAAGATATAAAATAAGCCCTGCACCCACTATCACGTACAATGCCGAGCACGTTTCGCACTTAGATTTTGGCAACGTGGCAAGGAACACTGCTTCGTTATCGTCGCCGACAGCCGTTCCATATATCCACCGGCGATTCCCCAACATCAGGTGCATATTCTTTCAGCTTGTTCTATTGTCACGTGGCATCGTCCCGCTATTCGCAATGGCTAAGCAACTGAGACGCGTCGAGAAAAATGCTGATTTCTTATCGCCAGCGATGATTTTGCACGTTGTCAATGAAGCTTCCACATGTAAAGTGATATCAGTGAAAGAAGAAAGCAAATATATGAATACCGCATTTAAACGAAGAACGCAGACGTCTTTATAAAAGAACAAAGATACATTTTGGATTTTACCAGCTTTGCGAGGCACTGACAGCAATGGCAAAATCTAGAAGCGCTTAAGGACATCGGATGGTGTTCTTACTGCTGGCGGTTTCAATATTGTATTGCGGCGACGCAGCACAGGACACTCCGGCTGCATAGAAGGAACAGCGCCCTGGCTGCACCAGGCGTCTCACAACGCTCGCGTGATGAGGAGCACCGACAGGTGGCGTTGCAGGCGTCCCACGTCGATTGTACGCGAGATCAGACCGACGACAAACCATCGACGTTACTCAGCGCCAAGTTCTTATTATCAGTCAGCACCGATTCAGTCTATTATGTATTATACTATGTCATATGTATATCATCACCCTATATTTATATTCACTGCAGGACGAAGGCCTCTCCCTGTGATCTCCAATTACCCCTGTCTTGCGCTAGCGTATTCCAACTTGCGCCTGCGAATTTCCCAACTTCATCATCCCACCTGGTTTTCGGCCGTCCTCGACTGCGCTTCCCTTCTCTTGGTATCCAATCTGTAACTCTAATGATCATTGGTTGTCCATCCTACGCATTACATGGCCTGCCCAGCTCCATTTCTTCCGCGCAATGTCAACTAGAATATCGGCTATCCCCGTTTGTTCTCTGGTCCATATCGCTCTCTTCCTGTCTCATAACGTTAGGCCTAACATTTTTCGTTAGATCGCCTATTGCGTGGTCCCTAACTTGTTCTCGAGCTTCTTTGTTAACCTCCAAGTTTCTGCCAGATATCTTAGCACGGGTAGAATGCAATGATTGTACACTTTTCTTTTCAACAATAACGGTAAGTTCCCAGTCAGGATTTGGCGATGCCTGCCGTATGCAGTCCAGCCCAATTTTATTCTTCTTAAATTTCTTTCCCATGATCAGGGTCTCCTATGAGTAATCGACCTAGATAAACGGAATCCTTTACAGACCCTTGAGGCTGACTGGCGATCCTGAATTCTTGATCCCTTGCCAGGCTATTGAACATTACCTTTGTCTTCTGCATATTCATCTTCAACCCCGCTCTTACATTTTCTCGGTTAGGGTCCTCAAGCATTTATTGTAATTCGTCCCAATTGTTGCTCAATAGGACAATGTCATCTGCAAAATGAAGGCTGCGGAGATATTCGCCGTTGATCCTCTCTCCTAAGCCTTCCCAGTCTAAGAGCTTGAATACTTCTTCTAAGCATGCGGCGAATAGCATTGGAGAGATTGTGTCTCCTTGCCTGACCCCTTTCCTGATAGGTAACATTCTACTTTCCTTGTGGAGAACCAAGGTAGCTGTGGAACTTTTGTAGATATTTGCCAAGATATTCACGTATGCCTCCTGTACTCCTTGATTACGCAGTACCTCTATGACTGCTGAATCAAGTGCCTTTTCATAATCTATGAACGTCATATGGAAAGGTTGATTGTATACCGCAGATTTCTCGATTACCTGATTGATGACATGGATATGATCCATCATAGAATATCCCTTCCTGAAGCAAGCCTGTTCTCTTGGTTGGCTAAAGTCAAACGTTGCCCTGATTCTATCGGAAATTGTCTTGGTTCATATTTTGTACAATATTGGAAGCAAGCTAATGTGTCTATAATTCTTCAATCCTTTAACGTCTCCAATCTTATGAATTAGTATAATGTTGGCGTTCTTCCAGCTCTCTGGTACACTTGAAGTCGCGAGGCATTACGGATAAAGAGCCGCAAGCTTTTCAAGCATGATAACTCCTCCCTCTTTGATTAAATCCACTGTTATTCCATCTTCTCGAGCAGCTTTTCCCCTGGTCATGTCTTGTTAAGACCTTTCTAACTTCATCGCTAGTTATAGAATGAGCCTCTGTATCTTGTTCATCGCAACTTCGAATGAAAGTAGCTTGGCTGCTCTGGGCACTCTACAGGTCAGTATAGAATTCTTCCGGTGCTCTCACTATGTCATCGAAATTGCTGATCATATTACCCTGCTTATTTTGCAGTGCATACATCTTGCCTTGCCCTAGCTACGCCAAGTTTTCACTGATTTCATGTTGCGTTCACATTTTACTGCTTATAATATACATAATCTCAGAACACTGTAACGATCTCTCAGATTGTATTTATAACATGCCAAATTTACGTATCAACATTAAGCGCATCACACGTATCAAAGATCATACGAACTCATAAAGGGTAATTTGATGTAGAACAAATTACCATATGTAGCGAAAGGTGAAACCTGTGGCATGATTTCGTATCTGCTCGCCGCTACACGTGCAATCGAAAAAGTGGTTTGAAGAAAGTGACACTGCTCACTTACCTGGTGGCAAGATGCAAGCGTTGACTTTTTTTTTTAAAGTGTTTAAACACATACACACACGCATGCACGCGCACACTCACGCACACGCCCACACAATTATGCTTGAAGTTGGCTGATACATGCAGAAAGTTTTCCTGTATTTTTTTTTACCACTGCCTTTTGATGGGGTTTCCTTAACCTCTAGGCCCGCAGACACACCAGCGCGGCCCTTCGTCGGATGAGATTCAGGTCGAAATTTTGATTATCAAAATAGATGGTAACATTCTAACAGTGGGGGGAAGCTGAAATGCCCGTGTACATTCGTTTCTGTACACCGTAGAAGCAAGGAGGCGAAGAGAAAGAGAGAAGGCGTGAAGCCTCATTTTGTGGCTCATAGCCAAACTGCACTTAGCACAAAGCTCCGACAATTGGCGTTACTGCACCGATTCGCCAACAATGCTTTCGAATATGAAACAAAGGAGCTTGTGTAGTCGTTACGGCGAGGGATAACTGCAATAATTGAAAGAGGTGAAATAAAACCGGACACCACAAGTTTAATGCAAGCCAAGCACGAACAGGACGAAGTATAACTATAGGCATTACGAAGCAGCAATGGTCAAAACAACCGTATGGGCATGTTTACCCGTTAATCGCACACCTGCAACCAACCTTAAAAAGCTCACACACATTTGGGTTCAGTCGCCATCAGCTTTCTCGTAAAGATCAGCAGATTTTTAGGTGTTGTCGGGTCTTCGAACTGACGTGCCAGTAGAATTACTACTGTCGGGTTGCCGGATCGTCATCATCATCAACTCCATTTTGTCCTAAGAAGCTTTCTCATTCCAGAAGTACTGAAACAAGACATTTCGTGTTCAAAACGTTATCTTTCCCAACGCCAATTTACCTGACCAATGGAGCTGCTGTAACAGTCTATTCTCTTATTGCGTGCGATATTAGAGCTTTGAATACACCGTTCATAGACGGCGTAGTGCAAAGGGCTTGCGCAAAAAATATGGTTTGAAGTCAAGCGAAGGCATGAACCCAACGAAGGTCAACTTTCTCCGGGCATTTCGGATACAGTGCAACGCGCCGTGCTCCCGCGTAGTATCAAACATGAACGTCACCTAGAAATCAATCGCTTTAGCAGCCGCACGGATTCAATGCATAGGACAGAATCGAGGTGGACGGCTTAAGCTTACGAACCGCAGGAGAAGCACAAAAGGTGCACAGTAGTGAGGGACGCAAACTGTAGGAGCACAGTGAATAAATAAATCAACTGCCAGCTGAAGTGTCAAAACAATAAGTTGAATGTTACAACCGATTAAAAAATTGGAACGAAGAAATTTCGCAGCGCTAATTTTATTCAGCTGAAAGGACATCAAAACATCCCTATGCCCAGGTCACACACCTGTTAAGTGGCAAGCACGATTCAGCAGTGCAATACACATTCAGTGATGACGAACATCAGAATGCTCCCCTGCGACTCCTCCGTTCATTTCATCGTCGTCGAGCTCGATCCTGAACTCGATCTTACCGTTTCGAAGGAAACCATCATTTTTCAGGGAACGAATGTCTATGCTGAATTCGAGGTGAAAGTGTACGTATGAGTAGTCTTCGTCCCTGCAGTAACAAGGCTCGCTAATGGAAGTCAACAAACGGCTTCTGTATCCTTCACTATCCACCACCTTCATGCGCCAAAGAGACGGCAAACACTTAGAGTCTTCAAGTATCCCGTTAAACACGATCTCCACAATGAGTTCACAAGTAGAACCATAGTAGTGCGTGGAGACGGCAAGCGTAAAGTACGTGTCCCTCATGTGCCACACCGTAATCTGAGCAAGCTTTCTCCGTCCCTGCCGCCACTGAATGATTTCTTGACAGTGTTCCAGGGTGAGAACATAGCTGACGCTCCCAAATGCTTCAACCCATGCGGCCGTCGTTGGCAGCGCACTGGTAAAATGCCGAACTTCATCGTCCCAAGGCTTACAATATGCAATGACACGGCTGGAATCACGCTGCGGGAAAGTTTGCCGCAAGCGTTCCAGAACATCGTGCGATATGTGGGCTAAGTATTCCAACTTTCGAAGTATCAGCGCCTTTTCCGAGCGCAACGACAGCGACGACGACGTGCTGGCTTCCTCCGCCGGATTTTGCGGAGCAGTCAGCTGGTTTGACACGGTCGGTGAAATCGTGGCGGCGATTTGAGTGATCTCACCCTTTAAATTGTGCTCGCATGTTCTGAGCTCGCGAGTGATCCCAGAAAACCTGGCTTCCTGGTTTCTGACTTGTTCTGTAAGCTCATTCAACTGACTCTGAATCACTGGCAGCAGCTGGTCGTGGTTGGGATCCCCCAACATCGTCTTCAGGTCTTCAAGGGCAGCGCTCACGTCTTCAAGGGTCAGTGCTGTATGATTCGAGGACGGGTACTCTGCGATCGCGGATG
Source organism: Dermacentor silvarum (assembly GCF_013339745.2). Lineage (NCBI taxonomy): Eukaryota > Metazoa > Arthropoda > Arachnida > Ixodida > Ixodidae > Dermacentor > Dermacentor silvarum. The sequence goes on from NC_051163.1 coordinate 50,031,490, forward strand.
AACCACCGGCAATGCATCCGGCCACGTAGTGCATTTGCAGGTCGCTGTGATGGACTACCACACCGCATCGCAGACATTCCACGGAGTGAAATGTGCATTCCTTCTCATAGTGCTCCAGCATACGGTCCATGGTGTCCGTGTACTCGCAGCCGTGCGCTTCGTTCCAGCAATGCACCTTAACAGAAGAAAAAAATAAACAAATATCGCACCATACATGTTCCTTTATATTTTGGCAGACAGATTTTTTTTTAATTTTTAATATTGGCACGTTGCATCGCTGTCCCTAATATTTAGAATGTGCTTTCACATGAAATCTGGTGTGAACCAACATAAACGCGGAATTCTACAGGGAAGCATATACGCTCAAAATTACTCAGAAGTACTTGTATCTGTCTAAACTATAGGGATGCATCAAACACGAGTGTTAAGTCTAGGTGAATCATCTAATTGTGCTTCTAAATAGGACGATAGCTCGTCTTACACAAAAGGCAGGCCTGGTAAGCCAGAATCGAGGGAAAACGACACCACACGTCCACTATTCTTCCAGCTCCCAACTCCTCTACCGCGACAGCAGCATTGTGGTGCGGTGAAGAAATTCCATTTTCTGTTTGTTTGATAGCTTTCTCCTCAAATAAATGCGCTCACCAACTACATGCCGAGATGGTTGTTATAGGGCGGCGGAGATGAAGGAAACCGGGAGGGCGGTAGCGGTTGAGCAATAATGTATTAAGGTAAAAATTTGAAGAAAGTGTAATGTCGGAAGCAAAACTATTGTTTAGAAGGTTCAGTGGTGAATCTATCTTTTTGATGTACCCAACTTTCTTTTCTGATGTGTCAGTGTTTGAAGTTCAAGATTAGGAAGGTTAACGTTTGAAGAGGAAGTGATTAATTACCACTAAGTCAGATGGACCAATCTCGCTTTGAATTTCGCGTAAGAACGACAACGCCGAAATGTTAGTATGACGTCGCACAATTCAAACTAATGATGTCACACTAAGAAATGAATAAGTTCCAACAGGATATTTCACATGAGCCTACAGTGAGTGTGTGTTGTCCCATTGTGTTAGCTTTGAGACACACAAAACGAGACATTTAGTCAAAGTGAATGGCTAGATTACAGTTCGGTAATAGCAAACGGGCACTGTTATCTTCAGGCATGCAAATATACACTAGCACAATAATGCTAATGCATAATTCCCCTTCATTAAAGAAAAAGAACCATAGAAACTGTTACCTTCAATGTGTTCGCTGTCCTGGTAGGGAATTCATAACCGAAGCACTCCGGTTCTTCGAATCGCACTCGATCCAATGGACACTGCCCGACTCCCCCTTCGAAGCTGGCTGCGTGGCAAGATTGGCACAGAGCGTGGCCGCATGGCAACAGCGTCATCCGTTTTGGGATCATGCAGCAGAGGCCGCATACGCGTGAATTCGGCACCTCGTCGACGAACCGAGTCAGTCGCCAGTTGACGCCGGTGACGGCGTGGTCGCGAAAACGGTGCACCGGTCCTTGTCCAAGATCCGGCATGGCGATGTCTTATGGCGGAGATGAATCCTACGCTCCCACAAGAGCGTGGCGGCGTCTTTTTGACCGAGCGAACTGATACTGAGTGGTCTCATACACTTTGGCTGACGTAGCAACAAGGACAGATAAAATAAGCCCTGCACCCACTATGGCGTACAATGCCAAGCACTTTTCGCACCTTGATCTTTGCAGCGCGGTGAGGAACAAGGGCTTCGTTATCATCGGCAACACCCTTCCATATATCTACCGTTGATTCCGCAACAACAGCTGCATATACTTCCGGCTTGTCCAATTGTCACGTGCCGCCATCTCGCTAATCACAATGGCTCATGAGTCGCTATTCTGGACATTCCGCCATTTTCTTCGAGGCGTGACGCTTACAAAATGGCGCCGATAGCCCCAATTTGCTTTCGTAACGTGACGCAAATCTTACGTTTCGCCTAAGAAACTGTAATGTAGGCATTGAACCTAGCATTCTTGATAAAGCAAAACAGTTTTCCTCCCCAATAAAAATAAAGCAGCTAGCTCAAAGCGTACGATTATTCCATCGAAATCGTTTCTCACTTCCGTCGTCTGCATGCGCACTAGCTGTCGTCTCCTTGATTACCTAGCATGCGTGTCATCGGGAAACGGTATGAGTCATCGTATATTGGTGCCCACGCGCTGGACTTCTACCTTGAGACAACATACAAAAGCTACCAGTGATGATGAGCGCACGCCCTAGGCCACGTTATCGCTTTCTCGTGAAACGCAAGTGACTCAGCCCGACTCGTCTGGCTGAGAAGCGGCCGAATATCATCGATAGCGTTGCGCGCGCCACCGGCATCCGCTTGCGTGACGCAAGCGCCGGCACTGCCATCTCTTGTTCACTTCGCTGCTTACTCGCACTGCGAGAGGAAACTTCAAGACGCCGCCTTGCGCACCTTTATTTTTATAAATTAAAACGTCGCCGTTGTCATAGCCTTTGATCACGCGAAAAGACATTGTTATTGATTACAATACAAATGCAGCAGCGAAAAAGTGCAAAAAGTCGCAAGAAGTTTGCTAGTTTTAACAAATATTATTTCAAGTAAACGTGTTTTAATAAAAATCATTGTTCAAAACACAAATGCCAACACCACCCGAGAGCGATGCAACTGCTAAGACCACGCGTCGGGAACTAAAGATTTTCATGGCCCCAAATGACAGGAAAAATGCGGCGATACGCATGCCTCTCGACCGACATTGCATATGGCCGCTCATTACTATAATTCGCGCGGCTCAACTCACCACAAATTATGGCGGAAAATCTCTGCAATGGTGGCCCAGCGCAACGTCACGCAACATAAAAATGACGTTCACGAAACAGCCCTTCCTGAGACGCTTCTCGCGGTATATTCCTTCAGCCAATCATCAAGCTGACATGCCGGCTATCTTGGAACGCCACCACATATTCGCGTAATTGCAGATGCATTGCACGGGTTTCTGCACGCTACCATCCACTTTCTTTTCAAAGCGCTAAAGTCGCAATATAGGTGCCAAGGACCACGAGAAAGTATTAGTCGATGAAATTTGCCGCTCCACGTCACGTTTCGTCATTCTGATGAAAACGCAAAATTGCATTTTGCTAAACTTCCTGTTCCCGGCACAAATTTCAAAACTGGTGACCTCTGGACAGCCAATGAGACAGCCAAGATGGCGGATAATGGCGGCCGTGCAGCCGCCATGCGTGTCGAGAATATATAGAGCCTATGAACAGAGAAACAGCGAGAAAACGGCCGATTTCTTATTGTCAGTAAGTATACTGCACTTCGTGAAAAAATCTTCCAAATGTAAACACATTTCTGTGAAAGAAGAAAGCAAATATACGAATGGCATGTTTGAACAGCAATGGCAATGTTTAGCGTAGCACCTAAGCAGCTGGGATGGTGTTCTTACTACACGCGGTTACAATGGATTGGCGCGATGCAGAACGCAACGACAGTCCGAATTCGGCGGCAGAACTCTGGCGGCTACCAGGCGTCGCACGACATTCGCATGATGAGGAGCACCGCCAGAAGGCGTTGCAGGCGTCGCACTTCGATTGTGCTCGAGATAAGACCAACGACAAAACATCGACGTTAGTCAGTTTTAAGTTAATATTATCAGTCCATCCCTATTCAATCGAATACATATTATATTAGCTTATATATTGTTACGACGCTACAAAAACGGGGTTTTTTTTAAACAGGCTTCAGACCGAGCCTCAAACGGGCAAAAACGTTCTTTTTCTCGTCTTCTCCGCTCTCACTCCTTCCTCTTGCACTCATGCGGCTACCTTGACTGTAATAATATATATAATCTATAATTTCCAAACCGTATCAAAATGTTTATAAGATATTGATAAGATTGTATACTTACCTGTAAAAGTCACGCGGATCATACGAACAGTGGGAATCGGCGGACGGGACGGTAATTCGACGTAAGTGCACGCTTGTGTTACTGCTGAATAAATCGACGCCCTCACTGTGTTAACAGATACTGCGTTACGTTATGTAGATGCTATACGTTGATGCCCATATGCATTTGCACTGCTTCCGTTGAAGCAATACACGGGAATTAATTAGGTTGACTTCTTTTCCTGGACGGAACTGAGCTATCGTCACTGGTAAACATTCCACCAGATTCATACCCGAGCCGTCTTTCCTCACTCCCCATAACCAATGTGATGCCGGTGTGTTACGGTGCAAGTGGAATTAACCCTAAGGTTGAACGGAACGCAACGCTTGGCGCTTAACGCGCCTACACCCCTTGCAATGTCAAGAGTAGTTGCAGCGCTTCATGAATGCGTTGGTAAATGTCATGTAGCATAAATGTCCTTTAACACTTGTGTCCGCACCGTAGGCCCAAGTCACACAGCACACCAGCTGGGTTTGGCGGCGTTTACATGAATGCGACAGTGGCGCATCGCATCGCATTTCTAGGGCATCGCACTCGTGCAAACCGCGGTAATGGTGCATCGCATTAATGCGCCAGGCGATGGTTGTTTTAAGGGCGCGAGTAGACTCACGCATGTAGCGATACGGTCTCGCGAGAGTTAATGCGCTACAAGTAAACGGCGTCGCATGGCCTATGCCAAATGCGCTCAGAAATGTGGCGCGCTACTGTCGCATTCATGTACGCACGGCTTTAGATGCCTCCGGCTAAGTCCACTAGGCGGAACTCCGGTACAGACCCTAATAAAGAAGACCCTGATACAACCTTCATACGAACCCTGATTAAGAGGCAGATAATCTAGGTCCAGGCAGATAATCTAGGCAGATAATCTAGGATAATCTAGATAGGGGTAATTGAAGATCACAGGGAGAGGCCTTCGTCCTGCCGTGGACATAAATATAGGCTGATGACGATGATGCATCTATAAGTCCACAGTGCCGCACAAGAACTACAGTGAGTTCGTCACGTAGCTCTCACATCTTTGATTGCACTGCCAATGGGTACGGCTCAGCGTTACAAATCACCAGTGCGAGAACACAAATCTTGTACCTAGCACACAAATTGGCCCATCAAATACCTAGTAATATAAACATTATTTCACTTAAAGGCTTTGAGCGGTGGGTGTAGTCCAGGGCTCCACTGGTCTCTGCGGCTAGCTGGGCTTGATCGTGAAGAGCTATCTGGCTCTCTCAATCTTCGCTAGTAAGCCAAACCTCCGACGGTCTGTTACCTGGCATTTGCGCCGTAAGACTGAATTGGAATTTGAGGCCGTCGTGTACACGTCCACCTTACGTGTGCAAGAGTTGGCCAAGAGCCCACCAAATAAGTATAATAAATTATGTACACTTTTTTTATCGACGTGATAAAAGAGATGAAATATGATGTTGGCTATTCCTTGGCCATGAAGAGGTGCTATTGTTACTCATATACTTCCGTGGGGCTGCGAACGTGTGTTTGTAGTATAAGGAGCGGAAGAACACTAATATCTAGGCACAACAATTTTACCACCTAAAATCCAAATAACACCACGACACTGCACAGAAACTCTAAGAGGGAACAATTCGAACAAAAGCATTATCGCATAACAAAGCGAGTTTAGAAACACTTAAGCAACGACGCGAACCTCAATAATCTCACGTATCACACATAGCGACCGTACAAATAACTCTTTATAAACGAGGCGTTTCATTCCTCTTTCATGCGTTTGTAATACCCAAGATGTAGCTGCTCTCAAAACAACAAAAAACAATCTACGCTACGCAATTCAAGTGCAGCAAAATGGACCTAAGTACGCCGTACTGCGAAAGGTTAATCCCCTTGAGCTCATAGGCTAAGTATACGAGTAATCGCCGACAAAATTCCCGAAGAACAAAAACATTAGGGGCAACTTCACACTAGTGGTGCGAAGACTGGGCAAACAGTGAAGCTGGCGACGCCACCTAGCTCTATCTCGGTTCGGCCAAGCTTTTGCGAGGTTATGCTTCGAGGACTCAGCCATGTTTTGCGCAAGATCAACCCGGAATCATCGACAGCCCTAGGAGCAACGAACACTCGGTCATTAAACTATCTGGACGCTTGTGGACGCTCAAACGCTTCATCGGTTTCGCGCGTTCCTAACTCCGCATCATCTGCTAATCGCCGACGTTTCGTGGCTGGTTAGGCGGCGCGATACTCGGGATCGGACCGAAGTCGTCTGACTCGCTCTCGAGTCAGAGGACTTCTTCCGAACGACTTCCTCAGACGACTTCCTCCGTTTCCTCCGACCCGAGGAGCCGGAGGAAACTAGACACGCGTGAAGTTTCGACGGCACCGCCACCATGGGAGAGCGCTAGAAAAGGAAACTAGATACGCAAGCGCTTAGAACGCCGACAAAGAGAGGGCGGTGCAAACGAAGACATGGCCGACTAGTGTCGGTCTTTTAGCCTAAGATCCCATCATAGTATCTATTCTTACCTTTGAGAGGTCCCAGGTGTGAAAAGGGTGGTTGAATGGCGCGTTACAGGACCCGGAGCCTACCATCTGGATCCCACAGAGGTATGTGCCATTGCGCTTGGACTCTTTCTGCACTTTATCCGGGATCGACCCATGGGACAAGAGGTTTTGCTCGCACACATGAAGATTTGACGGGACCCTATCCAGAAACACCTTCGCTGTAAAAATACCACGTGACCACGCACTCATGCGCACGCTATAGCAGCGTCTATAAACGTCCTATAAACGGACGCAGGACATAGCGTGACCAATTATTAATCGCTTTCAAACCACGTAAGGATACATAAGTGAGTCAACTTTTTTCAACGAAGGTTTTCAGAAAAGTTCCGCAACGGTTTTCTTGCGGTGGCGAAATGTGACGTCATGCTCGATCAACGTTGATGATATGTCGGGAAGAATGCTCATGGGGAATGTCCCATGAGTGAGAAAAGCCGGCCTCGTAGGCAACGAGTTGTACCAAAAAATATCATCATCATCATCATCAGTAACGTCATCAGCTACTTGTATGAGGTGGACTAAAGTGAATGAAGATGAATTAAGGTGGAAAAAAGGTGGCTTAAGGTTGGTACAAAGGAGAGCAAGGTAGATGAAGGTGGAATAAAGTGGATTAAGGGAGGTACAAATTAGAAAGAGGTGGATTAAGGTTGGTACAATTACAGCGAGGAGGATTCAAGTGGATAATGTAAATTAAGGCGGTTTAAAGCTGTTAAAATTAGAGCAGGGTAGATTAAGGCAGATTAAGATAGACTTGTGAAGGACACGTGACAGTGTATGACGTCATGTATCATGTACGTGACCAATTATTAGAGAGAGATAAAAGAAACGTTTATTGTTGAAACAGTGTCCCGAGCGAGGCCCGGTATGTACACGAGGTGGCAAGGTTCCTTAGTCCAGGAACCCTCTGGCTTCGACTGCCCTCTTGGCATAAAAAAAAATTTAATTATGGGGTTTTACGTGCCGAAACCACGATCTGGTTATGAGGCACACCATAGTGCGGGACTCCAGAAATTTTGTCCACCTGGGGTTCTTTAACGTGCACCTAAATCTCTAAGTACACGGTGTTTTCGCATTTCGCCCCATCGAAATGTAGCCGCCGTGGTCGGGATTCGATCCCGCGACCTCGTATAAAACATAATGCTTTCACTTTCAAACCACGTAAGGATACATAACTCAATTTTTTTCAACGAAGTTTTTCAGAAGAGTTCCGCCACGGTTTTCTTGCGGGGGTGAAATAAGACGTCGTATGTGGTCGATGAACGTTGATGAAATGCCGCGAAAAATTAATAGTGTGTAGGTTGTAAACATAATAAACGATTCAATAAAATTCCGCGTTGAAACCGCCGCCAGACGGCTTTCAAACGCAGCTGCTACGGCTGCTGCACTCGAGCTAGGCTGCGAGCCAGCAAACAGTGCTTCCGAAGGGAGGGATAACTCAAATACACAGCTTCGCGGTCTTGGATACATCCGAGTGCAATGCTTCTGCGAAGGTTTCTTTCACAGCTTCACCCGTTTGGCACGAAAGATGAAAGCTGTAGCATGGCCTTTCATGTCTGCTAGCCGCAACACGTGTAATCGCAGAAGTGTTTTCAAGAAAGTGACACCACTCACTTACCTCGGCAACAGCTTGTAAGTGGCCACATGTCGGCGGTGGCGTTTATTAAAGTGTTTAAACACGCACGCACGCACGCGCGCACGCGCGCACGCGCGTACACGCACGCACACACACACACACACACACACACACATTTTTCGACTTGGCCCGAGACATTCTGAAAACATTTCTCATGTTGCTGCTCCTGCCTTTCAAGGGTGTTTGCGTACCTCGCAGGACCGGAGACGTACGAGGGTGGCCCTACGTCTGATGCGATGCAAGCCGAGAGTTCGGTTATCATAATAAATGGTGTCATTCTAACCGCAGAGGAAAGCTCACATGCCGTGTACGTTCGTTTCTGTGCGTCGCAGAAGCAAGCAAGCGTAAGCAATTAATCCGCAAGCCTCCTATTTTCTGTCTCATAACTGAACTGCAGTTAGGACAATGCTCCGAGAATTGGCGTTACGGCACGGATTCAACATCAGTGCTTTCAAAAAGGAAACAAAGGATCTTGTGTAGTCGTTACGGCGAGAGATAACTACAATAACTGAAAGCGGTAAAAAAAAATAGGGCATCGCACGTTTAACACAAGACAAGCACGAAGAGCACCAAGTTCTATTATAGGCACTACCAAGCAGCGACGGTCAAAAGACCCGTGTGAGCATGATAATCGACTCATCCCATTGGCAACAAGGCTGAAAAAAAGAAGATTCATATACATTTCCCTTCAGTCGCCACCTGTTTTCTCGTAAATATCAGCAGCTTTTTAGGTCTTGTCGGGTCTTCGGGCAGACGTTCCCGTAGAATTACGAAGATCATTCGCTCTGATGTCGGGACACAGGTTTCTCATCAACGTCAACACTTTTCTGGTCTAAGCAGCATCCCAATCCAGAAGTACCGAAACAAGAGATTTAGTGTTCAAGATGTTATCTTCAATAACTCCGATTATCTGAACAATCGAGCTGCTTGCGTGTGGTATTAGAGCTTTCATTACACCGTTGATCGACGGAGTAAAAAAAAATGTCGCAGTTTCACCCGAAAGGCGAAGCATCAATTGCGATAGCAAATTAGTAGAGAGCTATACGAAGTAAGGATAGTAGTTTTATCAGCTGTATAAACATGGACATGTAGCAGCACCAGCAACGCGGAGAACTGTAGTCGACGCCCGCGGCGTTTTGCCCGCGTTCGCACCGAACGCGCGCGGCGTTGGTGACTGTTGCCGGTGCCTCCGGCAGCGGCTCGGAGGTTTTCGACGAGATCAGAATGGGACACTTAGGGAGCCTACAGGCAAGCGGAGTTTAAAAAAGCGCTTGCATGTGGGCTGCCTAGGGACACTCGTCCAGCAGCGTCGGAAGTCTTTACCCCCATCTCGCCGCGCAACGTTTTTATAAAATATGTGCATTTGGTGCCGCAGCTAAACGTCACCTCCACTCCCTCCCTCCCTCCCTCCCTCTCGTCCCCCCACGGTCTTTCGCGCGACGGAATAAGTCGCGTTTGCTCTCCGCCGTGCGCTCGCTTCCCCGCTCCTCGTGAAAGCGCGCGTCCCTCGCGCGCTTTCACTCACACATACAGCATACGGCGCGCGGCGACGATTTCATCGCTGTTGGACTTCATACGGAACCTCACGGCGACGGTGACGACGACAGCGACGACGGCGACGGCGACGATGACGCCGACGGAAGAAATCCGCTTGGAGTGTCCATATATTTGCTATCGCAATAAAAGAGCTTGCCAAAAATATATGGTGTAAAGTCATAAGTGAAGGCCTGAACACTCTGAATGTTAACGTTTGATTTTCGTATACAGGGAAGCGCGCAGTATTACAGCGTAGTATCAAACACGAACGTCGCCTTAGAATCAATCGCTCTGGCAGCCGCACGGTACTAATAGAGAGAATAGTATCGAGGAAGGCGCCATAAGGTTAGGAAGCGCAGGGGAAGCACAACATCAGCACAGTAATAAGGAACATACACTGTAGAAGCCCAGTAAATAAACGCAAAAATGAACAGTCAGTAAAGTCTTTAATGAGTAGGCTCACAGCTACAATGCTTTGAAAATTTCAAATACATTTCACAGCGCTAATTTTATTTAGAAGAAAGGGCATCAAAACTTCGAAAACCTCAAGTCACACACATAGGAAGTGGCAAGGAGGATTCAGCAGTGTCATACACATTCAGTGATGACGAACGTTAGGTGCTCCTGTGACCCCACCTTTCATTTATTCATATGTTCGAGCTCGATGCAGAACTGCATCTTCGCGTCTCGGATGGGAGGACCAATATTCATTGAACCAATGTCTATATCGAATCCGACGTGAAAGTGTGCCGATGTGTCTTTATCGAACTTGCAGGAACAATCAACGCTACGGGAAGACAACAAACTATAATCTTTCACAGTATCCCGCACCCTCATGCGCCAAAACGGTGGCAAACACCTAGAGTTCACCAGCATCCCGTTAAACTCGATATCCACGTACATAGAAGAACTGAAGCCCTTCTTGACGGCAAGCGTAAAGCACGCGTCCCTCATGTGCCACACCGTAATCTCAGCAAACTTTCTCAGCTCTCCCTTCCACTGAATCATTTCATCATAGTTTTCCAGGGTGAGAACATAGCTGACGCTCCCAATTGCTTTAACCCGTGCGGCCGTCGTTGGCAGCGCACTGGTAAAATGCCGAATTCTATAGTCCAAAGTCTTACAATAAGCAATGACGCGGCTGGCATCAGGCTGCAGGAAAGTTTGCCGCAAGCGTTCCAGAACATCGTGTGATTGGTGGGCTAAGTGTTCCAACTTTCGAAGTATCATCGCTTTTTCCGAGCGCAACGACAACGACTGACGTGCTCGCTTGGGCCTCCGGATTCGGCTGGTGCGGAACGGTCGATGTAATCATGGCGGCGATTTGATCCATCTCATCCTTTAAATTCTGCTCGGATGCTCTGAGTTCGCGAGTGATCTCAGCGAACGTGGCTTCCTGGTTTCTCACTTGTTCGGTAAGCTCATTCAACTGACTCTGGATCACTGGATGCAGCTGGTCGTGGTTGGCGTCCCCCAACATCGCCTTCAAGTCTTCAAGAGCAGCTCTCACGTCTTCAATGGTTAGTGCTGTATGCTCCGAGGACGGGTGCTCTGTGATCGCGGTAGAAACATCGGCAATGCACCCGGCCACGTAGTGCGTTGGCAGGTCGCTGTGCTGGACTCCCTCACCGCATCGCAAACATTCCACGATGTGAAATGCGCACGCGTTCTCGTAGTGCTCCAGCATACGGTCCATGGTTCCCGTGTACTCGCAGCCGTGCGCTTCGTTCCAGCAATGCACCTTAATAGCAAAACAAAAAGACAAGAAAAGACATAAATAACACACAATACAATTTCTGGCAAACAATTTTTTTTTTTACTAAATGGTCATTGCATGCTCTCCCTAATATTTAGATCGTACTTTTACGTGACGTCTGGTATGAACCAACGTATACGCGAAACTCTATAGTGAAGTTAACATGCACAAAATCACCCAGCTGTATCTGTCACCGTCAAGACATTAACAAAAGGCATCAAACATCAATATTAGGTCAAGCTAAATCACTTAGCTGTTCTTCTCAACAGCAAGATAGCCACTTTTACACAAAAGGCAGGCATGCTAAGCCAGAATCGAGGGAAAAAAGACGCCATATTTCAAGTATTCTTCCATCTCCTAACTCATCTGCGTTGACAGTAGCATTGTTCTGCAGTGGATACCGCAATCTTCTTTATCTCGCCAGCGTGCTTCTCAAATAAATGCGCTCACATAGTACAGGCCAAGATAGCTGTTATAGGGTGGTTGGTTGGGGGAAACAGGGAGGGCGGTGGCGGTTGAAGGATAATGTGTTAAAGTGAGAATTTGAGAAAAATGTAATGTCGGAAGCAATGTACTGTTTAGAGATATCACTAGTGAAGTTATATTTGTGATGACCTAGCTTCCTTTTCTGACATTTAAGTGCGAAGTTCGAATAGAAAGTGAATGTTTATCACCACATGAAGCAGACAACTTTCCTTTTGAATTTCGCGTCGAAACGACATTGTCAAAACGTCAGGGCGACTTCACACATTTGAAAGTATTTCGCACTCTCTCGGTCTCCAAAAATCAAGAAGGGGTCCGAGAGAAGGAGTGGCACACTGTGGTATTAAAATTACAAACAGGCATAAGATGCCCCAGGAAGGCCGGCCAACGTTTCGATAGGAGGACCCAACTTCGTCAACGCCGGTCTTGTCATCCTCGGTAGGTTATAGTATTAACCAGTTCTTTGGGTGAGGCCAGGTGTGGTCGTTGTCGTTGGCTGTAAAGCGAGAGAGTGAAATGGAAATGAGCACTGACGGTTGACGTCTCTAAGCGTACTTTCTAAGACGACGAGACAAAAGCGGGACAGGGGGGACAAGCATAAAAATGAACAGCAAGGCCACGGGCGGATATTGCGAGAGGTTAGGGAGCCTTCGATGAACTAGGCAAAAACTGTAGGCGTTAGGCGCCGTGCGTTTGTGCTTTTAGAAGAGCCGGTCAACTGATCAGTGCGTGAGTAACAAAAGGACATGAGTTGAAAGAATGACTCGTGTAGCGTAGCACTTGTGCGCCGGGTAATTCTGAAGGCGTTAAGATGGCGACAGGGAGTCTGGGGGCAATGGAAGTGAGTAGTTGGAGGGGAGCGGCTTGGTCTTTCTGGGTGCTCGCCTACGCCTCAGTAGTCCTACACCCCTTCTGTATATCGCCACGGCGATATACAGAAGGGGTGTGAGCCTGTGTGGTGGAGGCGCCTAAGGAGAGATGCTGACGTCTGGGACTCTGGAATGTGTGGATGGTGGTCTTTAAAAAAATGAGAACAAAAATAAATAAAAACAAAAAGGATCAAACGAGAAAAAAAAGTAATAGGAGGGTGTAGGTGTACATGGGAAAATGGGTCGTATGCTTGATATATGCGTCAAAGCGAGGAAGAAAATACCGCAATAATTCGGGGGAAATCTAATCGGTGTCTCACTCTTTTTGGCGATGCGCAGTGATGTACTCTTCTTTTCTTTTAGGTATATATTTGTGTTCCTTTCTGAATAAAGAATTCAGTAGTCAGCCAGCGCTGGTGTTTGTCTCCCTTCGTGTCTTTCGTGTTTTTTTTTTTTGCGCTGTTCCCCTGTCCAAGAAAATATTAAATGGAGTGGTAGGCGACAGACAGGAAAAAGCTGGTGAAGCAGAGCTTAACCAGCGAAACAGAGACCCACCGTTGCTGTAACCGAGTGCAAAATGTTTCAAACATTCCACAGAGCTTAACCAGCGAAACAGAGACCCACCGTTGCTGTAACCGAGTGCAAAATGTTTCAAACATTCCAAAAGACAACGTGTTCACTATTGCGCTCCTGGAGAAAATTTACATCAGTAGCAAGAAGTACATTTGGTTACCGCTGTATTAGATCTTTGTTTGTCTGGTTCAGTTCTGTGCCACCAGGTGGTTGCACCGTGATGGTCGTGCACGTTTGGGCCTCCGCCCATCCGATAAAACGCCCAGTTGGCTCGCGCTTGCGTTTACCCGAATACCGGACACGCTAAAACCCTCTATTGTGGTAGTTATCCTCCGGTGTGAAGTGACGGCCGCAAATGCGGAGATGCTGCAGCGCTGATTGGATACCCACAACATGATGCGCTGCCCCCACTCCACTCGCATGCTGCCTTACAGAGGGACACGATACCATAGCTTGACGTGTCCCCGCTCGCTAGGTTTGCAGCCGATAACGTAACGAGAACGATCCATGGTGCTAGTGAATAGAAATCTCGAGACCAACTCTGACAACGGCGCTCGCGCCAAAAACTGAGAACCTTGTAACACAAGCAGACACTTGGTGTGTATGGGAAGTGCTTGAGTGTAGTGCTCAATTGTCGTTGTGTATTCCCTTTCCGGTGCTTTTTTCTATAGATACAAATTAACCAACATTCAAACTATTACGAACATTCCGGCGCCCATAAAGTTGTACAAGTTATCGATGAAGCGAAATGAGTAGTCAGTAGGATAACATCCAGAACTGACGTCACTTGGGCTAATACTTGAATTTAGAGGGGGCGGCTCAAGATTCAGGGGAGTGGCGCCGTTGCGATCGGTAGCGATGCACATTTTAAATCCTCATAATAAACTACACGCTTTAAGCGGAGCGCCCTAAACACCTCACTTAATAATCAGAAGGACCTACCCTAACGAATCAGTCCGTTCTCACAAAATCGTCAAAATCGTTTCAAGGTCTCTTTAGTAATCAATGATAGCTATCGGCATAACGTGTTTTAAGCGCCTTTGTTAAAGTGCTAATCGCGATAAAGGAAGAATTCATTGCCGCACCCATCATTATCGATTCTTTTCTTGAATGTACTTGGATTTCCTTGAAGGATGCGGCATTTCGTGTGATTATTGGCGTTTTTTACTGACCACTCGACATGTCTGGCGCGTTTTCCAATGAGTATCGTCGGGTACTGAGCAAGGTGCGCGCGCTTTTTCCGAGGCCGGTAATTATTATAGTTGGCGATTTCAATTTTCCAAATATTGATTGGTCGACGCTCTCCGTATCGGCCACGGATGCGGCTGCACATTCCTTTCGCAGCGCTTGTCTTGACTTTTCTAATAATTAACTCATGTTATTAGTCAAGCAACACGATCCACTGAAACTTCTGCCAATATTCTAGACATAGTTTTAACTAACAATCCTGATATACTTTCCGACATAACTCATGAAGAAGGCATCGCTGACCATGATGTGATAACTGGATGCATTAACTTTGGCGTGAGCTAAAGAACAATTACCAAAAAGAAAATAAGATGTTACGGTAAAGCCAATTTCGACGCAACTAGCAATGAATTAACATTTTCAGATCAATGTCTGCGTGATTCTCATTCACGCTTCATTGAACAGAACTGGGTCCTCTTTAAAGCCACCCTCAGTTTTCTCATTGACACGTTCATTCCTATGTTATCGATTTGTTGCAAAAACAGTTCTCCTTGGTTTACCAACAAGCTTGGGCGGCTTAATAACAGAATGAACTGTGCAGGTAGGCAAAACTGACTGGTCTCGCGAGTGCACATGATAAACACAAAGCGCTTGAAAAGGCTTATAAGGCATTGCTAAAATCTACTCGCCATAACTTCTTTTCTCGTGATTTACCATCCATGTTAAAAAATAATACTCGTCGCTTTTGGCGTGTTCTGAACCCTGGAATTCGCGCTGACATCAGTCTTACTGATTCTAATGGTGTTCCTATCACTGATTCAGATTGCGCTCAACTTCGTAATCATACGTTTGTAACAATTTTCACTCAGGAGAACGTTAACTCATTGCCAACTTTAAAGGCATTAGTGGGAATCACTATGCACGAGGTAGTTATCAGTGAGTCGGGTGTTTTATCTTTACTAAAATCTTAAAACGTCATCTAGTGCCGACCATCTAGGCTTCAATAATCATTGTTGAAAGAATACATCGCATAGTATTTGTTCTATGTTAACCACTCTATTTTCCCAGTCGCTATCAACTGGCTGCATTCCTAATGACTGGCGCATTGCTAAAATACCTGTTTTCAACAGGTTATCGTGCTTCTCCGCTTAATTATCGTCCTATCTCCTTAACCAGCACTATTCGTAAATTACTCGAAGATATCATACACAGTCAAGTCATCAACCTTCTTGAAGACCACAACATTATTTTCAAGCATCAGCATGGTTTTCGCAAGAGATACTCATGTGACACCCAACTTGCCGTATTTATTAACGACATACACGCACTGATAGATGCTGGGTTTCAAGTTGACGAAATATTTTTAGATTTTTCTAAGGCATTGGATCATGTTCCACACTATAGGTTGTTAGTTTCACAGCTTAACATTCGCCCTACTATAATTGCATGTATCACCGATTTTCTCTCATCTAGAATTGAGTTTACATCAGTTAACAGTTCTAACTCATGTTATGCTGATGTTACGTCTGGAGTTCCACAAGGCAGCGTACTTGGACCTTTACTCTTTCTAATCTATATTAATGATTTACTGAGTTGCGTGTCATCCAAAATCAGACAATTTGCAGATGATTGTGTACTTTATCGATGTGTAACAAGTAACACTGATAGCCACTTACTACAAACTGACCTGGAAGCAATAAGGACATGGTGTTCTAATTGGTTAATGACATTAAATAGTTACAAAACTAATATTTTGCCTTTCACCAATAGACCACGAATTCCAACCACCTACTACCTCGATAATAACGCTGTGGAACTCGCTACAACTTACAAGTACCTTGGTATCAATATTCAGTCATGCTTATCATGAAATAATCATATTAATTGCCCCTTGCCTCTTCAAACAGTACCCTCGGACTTCTTAAACACAACTTAAAAGAAGCTCCAACGCATGTTAAAAAACTAGCGTACACAATATTATTCCGTCCTAAACTAGAAGAATACGCGTCTATCATTTGGGATCCGAACAAACCTATATCATCAGTAATATCGAAGCCTTGCAAAACCGTGGTGCGCGATTTATTTTTTTCAGATTACTCACGTTACACCCACGTCACCTCGTTAAAGAATAAAGCTGAGTTCGACAACTTAGCACTTCGCTTAAAAGTTCTCGCCTATCACTTTTCCATAAGCTTTATCACCATCCATCACTTCATGATGATTTCTTTCAGTCACCACCAGTTATCTTTCCACGTCGTGACCATCCATACAAAGTCAAACGCATTAACTGCCAGTCATTCCATTATGCATATTCATTCTTACCGCGCACAATAACTGAGTGGAACGCCTTACCATCAGACATTGCCACGGAACCGGACTTAACTAAGTTCCAAGATCTAATTCGCTGACGACTTGTCACCTAATCTTATTATTATTATTATTATTATTATTATTATTATTATTATTATTATTATTATTATTATTATTATTATTATTATTATTATTATTATTATTGGACTTTACAGTGTTTTCGATGTTTGTTACTTCTTCTGTCTGGGGTTTTACGTGCCAAAACCAGTTCTGATTATGAGGCACGCCGTAGTGGAGGGCTCTGGATTAATTTTGACCACCTGGGGTCCCTTAACATGCACTACAACGCAAGCACACGGACGTTTTTGCTTTTCGCCTCCATCGAAATGCGGCGATGTCGTGCTCATCGATGTTTGTTGCTGTTTGTTTTTATTGCAGTTGCCTTATGCTCTCCTAGTATGTACTAACGTTTTCTCTGCAATAATTGTGACTTATCTTGCACATTCCCTATGTGTTTTACTGTAATATTACTTTTGTATATTCTTTTGTTTTTATTAGGATGTATAAGTATTATGTATGACCAGTGCCTGCGCACCTGTGATCCGCTCCCCCCCCCCCAAGTAATGCCCTCGTAATGAGGGTCTTTGAGGGTATTTTCAATAAATAAATAAATAAATAAATAAATAAATAAATAAATATGTGAATTTCCGGTTTCAGTTACAGCTTTTACCAATTCTAAGTTGCCGCGTGCCAAGATAAATCCTGTCGGTTGGAGGCATTTAAATTTTCTCTATGAGGTATTATTCCTTCCAAGGTTGTTTGTACCCTTACTCAATCACCTTAAAGAACCCCTATGAAGCAAGAACCACTGGAACACTGCCCTTCAAAAAGCCTAATTTGAAGTATCCAAACTTGAGCGAGCCGAGGTCCTCAAACCTAACCCTGAAATCACAAGAACAAACAACCGCCCCTTCTTACTACTAAATTCTCAAACGCACTTCCAAAGGTGAACACCAACCCCATTAAATACTACCCACTCCTCATCACCAACCCCCAGGAACTTAATAAGATATTTCCCGACCGGCCCAGGGTAGCCTTCAGACACAACACTTTTTTCAAGGACATTCTTGGACATTCTAAAACTAAGGGCAGAGCCGAAGACAACATCCTGCTTTTGTGGTCGCCCCAAGATGCTCTACATACAAACATATAAAATCTACTACTATAGTAGACTACAGCATCGCGATACCATCACAATGTAATTTCGAATTTCACCTGCGCGTCAAGCAATGTAGTCTACTGTCTGGAGTGTGCCACTTGTAGCAGACAATACATAGGTGTGACTGGAAAACAAATTCATGCAAGACTCATCGGCCAAAAATACTTACATAATACATAATACTTGTAC
The DNA here is from genome assembly GCF_013339745.2 of Dermacentor silvarum. Taxonomy (NCBI): domain Eukaryota; kingdom Metazoa; phylum Arthropoda; class Arachnida; order Ixodida; family Ixodidae; genus Dermacentor; species Dermacentor silvarum. The sequence goes on from NC_051163.1 coordinate 50,049,715, forward strand.
GCTACTAAAGTCAATTTTTCAACTTATGTCCTTTTACTCGCACACTGACAAGGCTGACCTGCTCTCCTAAAACCACAAACGCACGCCGCCTACGACATCTACGCTTTGTGTCCAGTTCTCTGAAGGCTTCCTCAGCTCTCGCTCCACCAACCGCTTCCCTATGTCCCTTTTTTTCTTTTTTTTTTCTTTTTGTTTTTATTTTGTGTCGCCTTCCCACTCCCTCGCTCTTCTCCCCTCGTCTTAGAAACCACGCCTAGAGACGTCAGGCGACAGCGCCCATTTCCTTTTCAGCGTCACCCTTCACAGCCACCGACAATGACTAGACGTAACGCCCCTCTACTAACCCATTAAAACTAATCTGCCGAGGATGAGAAGGCCGGCTTTGACGAAGATCTATCTCAACGTTCGCGAACCTTTCTGCGGCACCTTATCCCTGTTTGTAACTTTTATAGCGCAGATACTCTTGGTCTGCCACACTAAGAAATAATTAAACATCGAGTTCCAAAACAATATTTCACATGAGTCTACAATGAGTTTGTTTTCTATTGTGTGAGTTTTGATGGACACTAAAAACGAACGTTTAGTCAAGGTGATTTAGAAGATTACAGTTCGGCAATTGTAAAATGGGCACTCTTAACGTAAGGCACGAAACACGAAGCAGCGCAACTAATATGCCAATGAACAATTCTCTCCCATCCTCTCCGCCCCCCCCCCCCCCCCCAAAAAAAAAAGAGAAGAAGACGACTGAACCAGTTCTTTTCTTGCTCACCTTCAAAGTGATTGCTTTCTTGGTAGGGAATTCATAACCGACGCACTCGGCTTCTTCGAATCGCTCTTCATCCAGTGGACACTGCCCAACGCCCCCTTCGAAACTGGCTGCGTGGCAAGAATGGCACAGAGCGTGCGAGCACGGCAACAGCACCATCCGTTTTGGGATCATGCGGCAGAGGCCGCATACGCGTGAATTCGGCACCTCGTCGACGAACCGCGTCGGTCGCCAGTTGACGCCGGCAACGGACGTGGTCGCGAAAACGGTGCACCCGCCCTTGTCCATGATCCGGCATGGCGTTGTCTTCAGGCACGAATCCTACGCTCGCGCACGATCGCCGTGGCTTTTTCACCGAGCTTACTGATACTGAGGGGTCTCATGCGCTTTGGCTGACCTAGCAACAAGGACAAATAAAAATGAGCCCAGCACCCACTATCGCGTACAATGCCGAGCACTTTTCGTACACTGACCTTTGCAACGCGGCGAGGATCGAGTGCTTCGTTATCGTCGGCGACAGCCGTTCCACATATCTACCGCGGATACCGCAGCAGCCGGTGCATCTACATTGAGTTTGCTCCATTCCCACGTGCCGCCGACCCGGCCGCTATTCGAAATGGCTAAGCAATAGAGATACGACGAGAAAAATGACTGATTTCTTATCGTCAGCGAATATATTGCACGTCGTGAACAAAGCTTTCACATGTAAAATGATATAAGTGAAAGCAGGAAGCAAATACAGGAATGGTAAAGAAGGCAGACGTATTTGTAATATAACAAAAGGAAATTTAGAGCGTTAGCCCTACAGGCGAATCACTGGCAGCAATAGAAAGGTTTACCTTAGCACCTACTCGGACGGTGTTCCTACTGCACGCAATTACGATGTATTGCTGCGACTCAGCACGCAAGCGCACTCCGGCTGTGCTGAGGGGAACAGCGCCCTAGTATCTACCAGGCGTCTCGCAACGCTCGTTGGATGAGGAACACCGCCAGGTGGTGCTGCAGGCGTCGCACGTCGATGGTGCACAAGATGAGACCGACGATAAACCATCGACGTTAGTTAGCGGGAAGCCATTATTAACAGCGGAGCTGTTTAAGCCGACCGTCAGTCCATCCGTCGCGGACAAAAAGAAACGCGCTGAACGATGACGTCACCTGCGTTTCCCAGCAACCACTTGCCAAAGCTGCGCCTCGCTTCTTCTAGCTCCGGCAACGCTTTTCCGCCGCCGCGCCACTGATGACGTCACTGCGCGTTGCATAGCGCAGCTTGCAACACCGACACCGCGTTCCAATGCCGACAGCGCGTTCCAGCAGACCCGCTCCGTCAATGCAGTCGCCTAGCAATCACTTACCCAGCTTCGCCCAGCGATGTCATTGCTTCGCGCCGCAATTCTTGCTTTGCTTAGTCATGACAACACTTTGTGAAGCTTGGCCATGACATCACACTGGTTATAAAGACCATGTAGCCGTGACGGCGACACACACAACTCTCGTAGACTTCCTACTGAGTAAATGTAACATGCGACGGCCGAAGAAGTACAAGACTCGCGACGAAGAAGCCGCTCAGCTGGAAGCTCGTCGTGCCGCCAGCCGAGAACGAATGCGGTGGTTACGTGCTCATCCGCAGTATCTTCCGGAGCAAAACTTAGCCGAGCCTAGCGAAACTGGAAGAAGCTAGGTGATCACCAGCTCTGCTGATTCTCCAGCCTTGCACAACTTATTGCAAGCTGCGCAATTTTTTATCATTCAGCGCCTATTTAAGCTATCACCTATTATATTTTAGTCTATATATAGTCAATGATCTCAAAAATGGTTTAAATATGTTTTAGAACATACGTATACGGCTTCACATTTACACATAAAAGTGTTGCGGATGATACGAGCTGCGGGAATCGGTGCACTTGGCTGTAAATTGATGTAGATGAAATCATGTGTTACTGCTGAATATACTGGGATTACATGTTAACAGACACTGCGTTATGTTATGTAGATGCTATAGACCAGAATGTGCAGCTCCTGTAGGCGGCTGCCATGTTTCTGCTGGTGGTGATGACGAGATGATGGTGAGAGGACCGCGGAAACGGCGAGCGCGGCAGTGTGCAACAGCACGTCTCAGGTTGTCAGTCAGCTGCGATGGCCGGTTCCGAAAGTGCCGTAGCTGCGTTGTCATCTCCGAATGCCGGTAATTGTGTCTTGAAGACCGACTGCTTGACGAGTCTTCCTTAGGAGGTTACGAGCCGATACATCTGGCCCCGCACTGCCGCTGGCATCGGCCAACACCACCAAGACTAGGTGGTGTTGCATCGGCCCACATTTTTGCGGACGATCGCGGACCCGAAAAAAATGCCGATCAACTAGAGGCCAGCAGCTTCCCAATCAAAAGAAAACAATCGTTCTGCTTCGGGAGAAGAAAATTTTGGTTAAACGAAATCAGGGTTAAATTTCCTTCGTGGTCTTTTTTTTTACGTTTGGATGATAAAACACTAAATAATTAATCGCCCCATGGAAATAAATATTTGCTTATTACAGCGTTTAAGTTTGCTCTGTTCATGACGGAAGCATGATACCATCAGTGTTGCGGCTGCTTTGAATGTCTTATTTACATAATCTGGCGTAAGAACAAGCCGTTATACAATTAAATATAAGTCATCCCTATTCACGCAATAATCCTGTTAGTTATGCAAGAAAAAAGTATAATGCATAGGGATGAAGTTTTGTTCGTATGATCGTATGATTGTTACATTCATTGGAAAATTATGGGGTTTTACGTGCCAAACCCACGATCTCATTATGAGGCCCGCCGTTGCGGGGGACTCCGGAATAATTTGGGCTACCTGAAGATCTTTAACCTGCAGCTAAGTACAGGGGTGTTTACGCATCCGGCGACGTCGTGCTTAGCAGTCATTGGAAGTACGTGGCTTAAATTCTACCACGGAAATACACTTCCAATATTTGAGATAAATAGGTAGATTTGTGCTTAATTCCACAGGGGATAAAAAATGATATCTACGGTAAAATAACACACCCAGTATAATGTCGTGTTCGTCCACTATAACATCGTCTTTTGTCGCATCTGAAATGCGTGCACACAGGGCTCAAATCTCCGACTCTGGATTGCAGGGAACACACCACCCAAATTTCCAAGTTCTGAAGCAGCGCGATTACGCAGTCATTATAGTGGATTCTCCTCCTAACTTATCATTTCTGAACGGTCGTGAAGGGTTCTTTCACCTGGACCAGTGGTGGGAGAGGTTAGCTCATTCCTAGGAATGTGACAAATTAGAAGCTTAGAATCAGGAAGTCCCTATGCGAGGATACCGTAATGGAGAGAGCAGGCACAGCAAAGCGAGATTCCGGCTATTGCAGCAAACCTTAACAACGATAAATAACCAATGTGATGTGATGCATAGTGGGGCGCGCGAACTAATTATGGTGCAGCGTCGATCCACTAAAGTGTTGAGTGCAGAGAAACGATATAATGTCACAAAACTCACCGGCTACAGCAGAAACTGCTCTGAGAACTAGAGAAACACTTCAGTGCGTGCGTAGACCGCGTACGACTTCCCGTCAAAATGGAGTAGGGTGCTTTCTTTCGCCACGAGCTCTCTTATAAATGTGGCTTGTTGGTCGAGTTAGTACGTCTTATTTCGCAAGGGTATGCTAGGAAACTGAAAGTCCCCATCAGTAAAAACTGAGGCAAGACACAGAGAAAGAACAAGGGGGGAGGGGGGCGGCGGTGCTAGAAGCACTATCTAGATGTAATCCGACGACTCATTCTTTAGCATCGCCATCTTTCCCCTCAAATAGTAGGCAACCATGGTCTATATATGTGCTGCTACCGTCACGCATTATAGGGGCATCTCAGCGGAAATTATATAATCAATAATATTCAATCGGGCTGATAAATTGAGGACAATAATCTTAGTTAAAAGAAATTAAAGGCTAAGTAAATCGGAGGTGGCGTGGTTAGGAAACAAAAATCACCGACGATTACGATACTTCGTAATGCGAAATTTGTGCGCAGCGCTGTACATATTTTCATTTCGCCATGTTTTGGCGGGCGTGGCCAATGTGTCTCGTGCGGCACGTTGCAAACGGAGCGAAGTGAGTAAGGACTGCCTTCCGATCGCGAGATCACAAAAGGCAACACGTGGGCGACGCGTGGCGCGATTCACAGCCGCAGCCGCATAGACCTCCGTTGATGCAGCGCTTTGTTTCCATATATGGTATCGGTTGCGTCAACGGTGAACAGACGACGCGCGCTACTATGGCGCCATCTTGTAGCCATCGCCGCCGCTGAGCCCGTCTCGCACGGCGCTACGATTGTCTTGTCGCGCTTTCGCCACACCTTCCTCCTCTGCTTTGCTCCTCGCGTTCTCTTCGCTATCGCCGCTATCGCCATCTCCCGCTGCGCTCCCCGTTCGCTCTTTCATCATTCACTGTGCTCGTTCGCTAGATTACGAGGAACGCCGACGCCAAGGCTTGCCGCAGTAACGGGCGCAAAAGAACTACGCTCTCAAAAAATCGGCTGAGGTTTAACTCTTGTGAATCTAGTTATCACGAGCGAAAGGTCCGTTAGGCTTGGTTTTCCAAAGCCTATGCACACAATGTTTCATTAATGTAAGCTTCCGGGCTTGGTAAGCTTCTCGATAACGTGCTAATCTGGGCTCACTTTCCTCCGGTGCTTCAGCAGCCAACTTTGCCTTTGCTTGAGAGTTCGCAGCCTGCCATCTAGCTATATCTATAGACGTCCCAGCCGGCGCGCCATCCATGGCGAGACAGAGCGACTGAGCGACCATGCGCCGGCGAAGCAGCCGTTAAACCCTCGCCTAGTCACGTGGTGCCGCCGCGGCGGGGCTCCGAGCGAGCGCAGGTGCGACGCCTCTCCGCAGCGGATCACGTGGTGTGACGTCACACCTGTCAAACTTGCGCTCCGCAGGTTCGGGCTTCGGTGTCTCAAGGTAATTGCGACAGGATGAATGACCTTGCGAGACATGGCGCACTAGAGCCTTCGCTTTAGAGATTGCGCGCGCTTGCCCGTGCTTCGTTACATATGAGGTCGAACCACTTAAGCATGGTGAGGGGACGTGAGTACATTGCACAGACGTCAGCGGCGGCTTCACACCAATGTCATTCCCCTAGCTTCGCTTATCTACTGTAGACGCCCACAATCTCGAACAGTTCGTGGCGATCTTATGCTCCTAAACCCATGAGTGGACTTGCAAGACAAGGTAAATTTTCTTTACCATGTTTTATGTTGGTGTTATATAGTCGCGCAAAACGTAGCTAATGATCATTATTTTTTTTAACACGAAAGTGTTTTATGCCGGGGTCCACCAAGACTTCACTGACGTATTTCCGTCACGGAAATACGTCATAGAACATAATACAAAGAAAGAAACCAGAAGAAAAAGTTCCACAAACATGCAAAATTTGGAAATCGAACCCACGACCTCTCGGTCCGCGACGATAGATCGCCGAACGTTTAACCCATTGCGCCACAAACGCATTTGCAGAGAGCTACACAGACGCGCCTTATATATCTAACACTCCTCCGTGTACCCGCGCTCTTGCTCGGGGCGGTGCCGCCGCCTACGAGCAGAAAAGAGAAGTACTGCATTATGACACTAACGCGCACCGACAGTGAACGCTTCGGTGGTCTCAGCACTACGACGCCTCGATGCCAGCATTCGAAGGGACGCTGGCATCAAGAAGCACTACCAACGCCACCTAGGTGGCGTTCACCGTACTCAGCACAGCGGAGCGTGGCCTCCGCAATTAGCTCTGAAAATGTTTCTGAAGTTGATCGCGGAGGCTGCAATTACGACGCGCTGTACGCGCTGATTTGACTCGGTGACGATTCAGTTACGTGCTTTGTCTTGCGCGTTGTATTAGTGTGTCAGTTACGTGCTTCGTCTTTCGCGTTGTGCTAGCGTGTGCAGCGTAGTGCAGCTTTCCATATGCACGACGGTTGCTCATGGTCATCGACGTTGGTAGTCGTGATGGAGGAGACGTGCCACCAGGCGTCAGCGTGGGTGCATCAACGCCTAAGGGGCGCTTTAGCCACAAACACCAATAGACATTATATATCAATGTGCAATAAACATTACACTACTTCTGTGAAGACACGTTTCACTTTCGTGTTCTACACCGATTCCTATATAAGAGGGATCGTCTATACAGCATCCCCATGTCTTAATTCACTCTATCTGCAGCAGCTGCTTAGCGAAGACATCAAAATCCACCGTAGGAATCAGCGAGAGCAAAAGTGAATACCAGAATACATATAATAATTTTTGAAGCCATACTGCTCATAAACTTACCGCGCCACTGAGAGTCAAACACAGTTTCTTTATTTGTCTATTGTTGCGATTGTTTTCTTGACTTGTTCTTTCCTGTTGTTGTTTGGCTTCTGTGGATGGTATACTTACAATCGATGCGCTGTATATTCGAGTGGGACCCACTCTGGTAGCTAAGTAGTTCTGACGTTACGCTACTAACCTCAAAGACGCGGGTTCCACCACTTCCGTGGGGTCCGCATTTCGAAGGGAGCGAAATGTAATAACGCTATTGTAAATTACATTTACGTGCACATCAACGAGCGCCAGGTGGTAATAATGAATGAATAGTCCTTCACTATAGGGTGTGCCTCATTATCATATTATGGTTTCGGGCAAGTAAAAAAAAAACATATTTCTACTTGTTAGAGCGAGAACTTTCATGCATGCAATACATTTCTTTCCCAAGCTCATGTTGATGCTGTCTATCGATGCAAGCTTGTTCGCACTAACCACAGAAGACTATGTGGGCGCCGGAACTTTGTCCAGCGACAACGTTCAATTGCATAGGCCCCTTTCTCCCTTTTCCAGAAATAAAAAAACGTTTGCTCGTTCATTCATTCATTCTCATTCATTCATCTGCCAATACAAGCATTGCTCATTCTGCACACAATAAAAACTTAAACGTAAACCTGAGTTATTTTAAAACTTTAGATGCTCTGGAAAACAAACTTAGCGCTGCCAAAGATGCGCCTGAACGCATAAGCAAGGACAAGATGAAACTTCGCGCCACTGCAGCAAATTTTCGCAGGTGGGGACACGGAATTTCACCATGCGTTCATGCTAACCGGCGTTCATGCAAACCGGCGTTCATGCTAACCGGCGTTCATTCTAACCGGCGTTCATCACGCAAGGCCGCAGTACTTCCAAAGGATGGCTAACTCAGTTACACAGCTTCGCTGTCTTTAATGTATCCAGTTGCCTGTCTCAAATGCCTCTGTGAAGGTTTCATTCAGAGCTTTACCCGTATGGCACGAAAGATGAAAACTGTGGCTTGATTTCGTGTCTGCTTATTGCTGCACGTGTAATCGCAAAAGGGTTTTGAAGAAAGTGACACCGCTCACCTACCTCGGTAACCGCCTGTAAGTGACTAGCCGTCCGCGGAGATGTTTTTCAAAGTTTGTGAACATGCACGCACGCACACACAGGCACGTACGCACTGTTAGATACGGACATCTGTCAAGTTCTCCGAACTCAACCACTCGCCGACACATGTCAATCCTGGTGCGCAGGGGCGCGTCGACCGTGCCATCAGTCTCGTCAAAACGGTTATCCCCACCTCGTGCGCCGCACCTCGAGCTTTTGTCTCCCCCCACACTTGCTTGAATCTTCCCGGAAGTGCAACCGGAGGCTGGCGTGGTTCTAGGAAGTTGACCGTGGTCCCGAGCAAAGCGGTTTTGCAGCTCCGGAAGGTCGTTCAAGACAACTCGTCCCCTCCAGTAGGCGCTTCCAGGCCAGGAGGCAACGCCCGAGACAAGTCAACCATCAGACAATGGAGCCCTTGGAGCGTCCCCACTGCCGGAAACGACGTCACTTGCACGGGCTCATACGATTGGAGGAAAATGACGACACCTGAGCTGACTCGACGATTGGCTGAAAATGACGTGACCCCGAGAGGCCGAAGTAGTGAAAAGCGAGACGAATCGTGGAGAGTAACTTTCTTCTTGCCACGGGCCGCAGCGTCCGATTTGCTGCCACCCGTCGATAACTTTATTACTGTTCTTTGCTTTGTGCTAAATACTGTAAATAATGTAAATAAAACCTCCATTTCCCCAAGTCAGTCCTCAACGTCCTGCAACTCCCGCAACCAACGGCGCCAGATCCAATACCACGCACACACACGCACACAGGCACGCACTGTATTCCTCTGCTTGAAGTAGGCCGAGACATTCGGAAAACTGTTCTGATGTTGTTGCTGCTGCATTTTAAAGCGAAAGCTTTACTAACCTAGTCGAGCCGAGTTACGCCGTCGCCAGCAATTGCAGCTTTATTTAACCGCAGCTGCGCCGTATCCTTGGCAACGCATCACGTGACTCGCCACGCCGGGCTCCGCCGGCGTCTGACCACTCTGCGGATATCGCCCGGCGACCTGCTTCACTGGAGACGGTCCAGAATGCCAAGCGCGCCAATCTAGCGTCGGAGACTGAGGATAAGGGAGCCGTTCGGCTCGCGAAACGCTTGGACTTGTCGGCTTATAATTTATATCTGGCTTATAACGATGAGGGTACACCTAAGTATAATAATTACAGCTAAGTCAAAGGTTAACCAAGTGAAACCAAGACTTCACCAGGCTAAGCCAAGCTTTCGCTTTGCATATCCAGCGTTAGCTGAGCTAAGCCACAGCCACGTTTTTTTTTTTTTTTTTTCGTGGTGTTTGCTTACCCTCTAGGCCCGCAGACGCACCACGGCAGCCCTTCGTCGGATTACATGCTGGTCGCGACTTCGAATAAGAAAATAAATTTCCAACAGAAGGAAGCGCAAAAAACCATGTACGTTCGTTTCTGTGCACCGTAGAAGCAAGCAGGCGTTAGGAATAAATCGCATGCCTCAGGTTTTCTGCCTTCATAGCCAAACTGCAGTCAGGAGAAAAGCTCCGAGAATATTGCACTTATTCGCCCACTAAGCTTCCGCAAACGAAACAAAAGTACTTGTGTTGATTATGCCGAGAGATAACTGCAATAATTGAAAGCGGTAAAATAAAATAGGACACCGCACGCTTAAAAGCACCAAGCGCGAAGAGCACCAAGTTAAATTGTAGGCCTTACCAAGTAGCGATGGTCAAAACAGCCGTGTGAGCATGTTTAATGGTTCATCCCACACGCCCCCAGGCTAAAAAAAAAATGTCGCAGTTTCGCCCGAAAGGCGAAGCATCGAATGCGATAGCAAATTAGTAGAGAGCTATTCGGAGTTGGGATAGTTTTATCGGCTGCATAAACTTGGACCCATTCGCTTACTAACTGAATTAACAATCGTGGTGTTAGCGCGCAAAGCCAACATGAATAGATCCCACTGAATGACCGCAGCCAACGACTGTCAAAACGCTGGCACCAAGCGCAGGTTCGCGCGGTCTATCGCTTCAACGGAAACTGAGCGGCGAATGCACAGCGCATACAAAGGTCAGAGCCGTGTGGAGATAAGAGACGGTGCGGGCGACCAGCACCCGACCTCCACCCTCCCGCGCTGCTTGCCCGCTTTCATGCTTTCGCGTGGGAGATTTAGTGGCAAGATACGCCTTTGGTGCCGGAGCACAGCAGCGCCCCGCCTCCCTCCCTCCCATACCCCCACGGCCTTTCGCGCGACGGTCGCGTTTGCTTTCCGCCGTGCGTTCGCTCTCCGTGATAGCGCGCGGGGGAGTTCGCCCTCCGTGACAGCGCGCGTCCCCCGCGCGCTTTCACTCGCGCATACGGCGTGCGGCGACGATTTTATCGCCCTTGGAATCTATACGGAACCTCACGGCGACGGCGACGGCAGAAAACTCATGGCATAGTCTTCAGTCGCCACTTGCTTTCTCGTACCGATCAGTAGTTTTTTTAAGCCTCGTCAGGTCTTCGGGCATACGTGCCAGTAGAAATGTAGAATTATGAAGATCCCTCTATCTGACGTCTTCATCATTATCAACTCTATTCTGGTTTAAGTGCATCCCGAACCAGAAGTATCGAAACAAGAGAATTCGTGTTCAAGATATTTGTTATCCACCATAAGGCCAATTACGTGACCAATCCAGCTGCAGTAACAGTACATGGCCTGATTGCGTGTGAAATTAGTGTTTTGATTACACCGTTCATCGCCGGCGTAGTACAAAGATCTTACCGAAAATACAGCTTATAGTTATAAGCGAGGGCCTGAACACTCCGAACATTAACATTATCCTGGCATTTCGGATATATATGGGGCAAGGCTCAATACTAAAGCGAAGTATAAAACATGAACGTTGCGTTAAAATCGATCGCACTAGCATCCACAGGGCATCAATAGAGAGAAGAATATCGAGGTGCACGCCATAACGTTAGAAACCACAGGAGGAGCACAAAAGGAGCCCAATAATTAGGAACACAACCTGTACGAGCACAATAAATAAACAACAACATCAACAGCAGGTACCTAAAGTCATAAAACAATAGATTGACATTTACAAAGCAAATAAAATTGGAAAGAAGTCATTTCGCAGTGCTAATTTTATTTCGGAGAACGGACATCAGATCTTCGCTAAGGTCATGTCACACACATAGGAAGTGGCAAGCAGGATTCAGCAGTGCAATACAGATTCAGGCATGGCGAACATTAGGTATTTCAGGGATTCCTCTAACCCCGCGGACCACTTCTTCATCGTCGAGATCGATCCGGAACACCATCTTTCCTTCTCGAAGGAAACCACCATTTTTAAGGGAATCAATGTCTATCCTGAATCCGAGGCGAAAGTGCGCCAATGAGTCTTCTCCGTGCTTGCAGAAGCAACGCAACAAATCACGCTTCTTTTCTGCCATATTTCCCACGCTCATCCGCCAAAGAGGCGGCAAACACCTAGAGTTCACCAGCATCCCGTAAAACTCGATCTCCACAGTGAGATCAGAAATAAAAATATTGGAGTGCTTCCAGACGGCAAGCGTAAAGTACGTGTCCCTCATGTGCCACACCGTAATCTGAGCAAGCTTTCTCCGTCCCTGCTGCCACTGAATAATTTCGTCACAGTTTTCCAGTGTCAAGACATAAGTCATACTCCCAGTTGCTTTAACCCTAGCGGGTGTCGTTGACAGCGTACTGGTTAAATGCCGCATGTCACCGTCCAAAGGCTTACAATGAGCAATCACGCGGCTGGAATCAGGCTGCGGGGAAGTTTGCCGCAAGCGTTCCAGAACATCGTGTGACTGGTGGGCTAAGTGTTCCAACTTTCGAAGTATCAGCGCCTTTTCCGTGCGCAACGACAGCGACGACGACGTGCTGGCTTCCTCCGCTGCATTTTGCTGACAGGTCAACTTGTGTGACGTGGTCGATGAGATCGTGGCGCCGATTTGAGCCATCTCACTTTTCAGATTGTGCTTGTGTGCACCGAGCTCGCGAGTCATCTCAACGAACCTGGCTTCCTGGCTTCTGACTTGTTCTGTAAGATCATTCAACCGACCCTGAATCACTGGCAGCAGCTGGTCGTGGTTGGCATGCGCCAAAATAGGCTTCCGATCTTCAAGGGCAGCGCTCACGTCTTCACGGGTCAGTGCTATAGGTTCCGAGGACGGGTACCCTGTGATCGCGGTACGAACACCGGGAATGCATCCGGCCACGTAGTGCGTTGGCAGCACCCTGTGCTGGACTCTCTCGCCACATCGCAAACATTCCACGGAGTGAAATGTGCAATCGTTCTCGTAGTGGCCCAGCATATGGTTCATGGTGCCCGTGTACTCGCAGCCATGTGCTTTGTTCCAGCAGTGCACCTGTATAAAAAAAAATAAGAGGGCGCAGGCGGTGACCTTCAGACAACTGCAGACACTCACGTACCCTAATCCGGCACAATACCACAGACTCTACCCTGCTACATACCCGACAAATTTATGCAAGGTCTGTCATAGTGAGATAGCCAATTTAAGTCACATGCTCTGGGACTGCAACGAAAACCCGCATGGTGCTAACTCCAGAACCCTTCCGCCGCGGTTGGCCGCTGCCTTGCGCAGCCCCAGCCTCGGCGATCAAATCTGGGCCGTCCAGCAGGCCCGCGAGGCGGCGGCGAGGCAACACCTCGACGGTCCCCACGTGGGAGACTTAAGGCCCCGTCGGCGAAAGCTCTGCGGGACTATCAATAAAGTTGTTACCAACCAACCAACCAAGCTAGCATATATATATATTTTTTTTTTTGCAGACAGAATATGTTTTACTACAGGCACGTTGGATCGCGGTCCCTAACTTTTAGAACGTATCTTTAGATGAAGTCCATTGTGAACCAGTGTATGCGGGACATTCTGTAGGGAAGTAAACATGCTAAAAATCATCCAACAGTATATGTCGCTGTCAAAACGACAAATAGGCAACAAACATGAATATTACATGAAGGCGAATCACTTCATTATGCTTCTAAATAGTAAGATAGCTACGCTTACACAAAAGGCAGGCTCGGTAAGCCCGATTCCAGGTAAAAAGACAACAGACTTCAACTACTCTTTGAGCTCCTAATTACAGCGAAAAGCAGCAATGTTATGCATTGAAAACCGCCATCTTCTCGTCGCTTGCTAGCTTGCTTTTCAAATAAATGCGCTCATGCACTAGGAGTCAAGAAAGCGGTTATAAGGCGGTTGGCTGGAGGAAACGGATCGCGGTAAAGCAATAAAGTCTTAAAGAAAGAATTTGAAGTAACGCTATCCTTCATAAGAATCACTGGTGAAGTTAACTTTGTGATGCACCCAACTTCATTTCCTCATGTTTCAGTGCGAAGTTCAAGAGAAGGGAGATTAATGCTTGAAGCGAAAGTGATTATCACTAAATGAAACAGACCAAGTACACTTTGAATGTTGCGTCGAAACGACAAAGCCGAAACGTCACTGTAACGTCACATATTTTAAAGTATTGGAATTTTTTTTAACGTTTGGTCGGTCACACAACAAAATGAATAAATATCGTGTTCATACCGAATATTTTACTTGAGCCTACAGGAAGTTTGCGTTTTTCTATTATGTCAGTTTTGACAGACGCTAAAATGGAACATTTAATGAGGATGAAATAGTACATTACAGTTGGGTAAAAGGAAAGCAGGCACTATTATCGTTAGGCATGCATATATGCAGTCGCGCAACTAATACTAATGCATCATTGCTCTCCCTGTCCTCCACTCCCTCCCCTTAAGAAATAGAACGACTGAAATGGCCTTTTCCCTCCTCACCTTCAAGGTGTTCGCTGTCTTGGTAAGAAATTCATAACGCACGCACTCCGCGTCTTCGAATTGCACCTGATCCAACGGACACTGTCCAACGCTTCCTTGTAATCTGGCTGCGTGGCAGGATTGGCACAGAGCGTGTGAGCACGGCAACAACACCGTCCACTTTGGAATCACGCCGCAGAGGCCGCACACTCGTGAATTCGGCACCTCGTGGACGAACCGCGTCGGTCGCCAGTTGACGCCGGCCACGACGTGGTCGCGAAAACGGTGTACCCGTCCTGTTCCATGATCCGGCATGGCGGTGTGTTCAGGCACGAATCCTACGCTCGCACAAGAGCGCAGTGGCTTTTTCACCGAGCTTATCGCTACTGAGTGGTCTGGTGCACTCGGGGTGAAGAAGCGTAAAGAAGATATAAAATGTTCCCTGCACCCACTATCGCGTACAATGCCGAACACGTTTCGCAGTTAGATTTTGCAACGCGGCAAGGAACAGTGCTTCGTTATCGTCGGCGACAGCCGTTCCATAGATCTACCGGCGATCCCCCAACAACAGGTGCATATACTTTCGGCTTGTTCTATTGTCACGTGGCATCGTCCCGCTATTCGCAATGGCTAAGCAACTGAGACGCGACAAGAAAAATACTGATTTCTGATCGCCAGTGAGGTAATCGCCATTGACGTTGTTAATGAAGCTTCCACATGTAAACTGATATCAGTGAAAGAAGAAAGCAACTATAGACGGATACCGTATTTAAACTAAGGAAGCAGACGTCTTTATAAAAGAACACGATTACATTCATTAGTTTAGCCGCCTTCCGAGGCACACACAAGGACACTCCGGTTGGGCAGAAGGAACAGCGCCCTGTCGGCTACCAGGCGTCTCACAACGCTCGTGTGACGAAAGGCTCTGGCAGATGGCGTTGCAGGCGCTGCACCTTGATTGCGCACGAGATAAGACCGACGACAAACCATTGACGTTACTCTGCGCCGATTTAATGTAATATATATTATACTATCTAACATGTATTATCTATAATCGCAGAACAGTATAACAATCTCTGAGATTGTATATATAAAGATACCAAATTTACATATGAACGTCATGCGGATCACACGGAGTAAAGATCATACAAACTCATAAAGGGTAATTTGATATAGATGCAAGCTTGTGTCGCTGCTCAATATACTGACGTTATAGGTAATGTTAACAGATACTGCTTCATGTTGTGTGGTTGCTATAGACCAGAATTCCCAGCTCGGGTAAGCATCAGCCATGTTTCTGTTAAGATGATGATGATGATGATGATTACTGTGGGAACGGGGCCGGCGGCAGCGGGCCACGAAGTGCATTTGCAGTTGGTCGCCTGCGATGGCCGGTTCCGAAAGTGCTGCAGACGTGTTGCCGCCTCTGAATGCCGGTAATTGTGTCTTCGCGATCCCATTACAGGTCACCGAAATATACCACTGAGATAATTAAGCGATAACGCCCTGCGGCACAGTCTGCTTGAGCGTATAGCTGCATTGTCGTCTGCTTCTCTGCTACGCATCCGTTGGACCAGTCGGCCAGTTGCCCAAGCTATTTTCTGTGAAGTCTGTGTATACACACACACGGTTATTTGGGGCTTGAGGCATTGCATGAAAGTATACTAGGCGATATCTAGTGCGCTATAGTTCTTGTATTTGAAACGTGTGCATATTTGTGCAGCGTATCATACCACCATTCATCGTGCTGCATACTTAAAAACCCTGCTTTGTCGTCTCGATCGTTTGGTGCTCTCAGCACACCACGATCGATATGAGTACAATAAACGTATATTCTAGGTTTTGCACGCAGTCGTAGGGAAAGCTGCAACTCATGGGTGTTTACGTCACGCTTTAAAACGCTTGAAGCAAGAATGAGCATCGTTCTGCACTGAGAGTGCACAAACCCAGCCACATAAGGAATGCGTGCTTGGAAGCAGTGCATTTTATATCCTGTGTGCAACCAGTTACACGCGATTTATTATTATTTCCCTCGTAGTCAATACAGAACACAGATTAATTTGAGTATCTATGTAAAATATCACTGAAGGGGGTACCAGCTCTGTCAGTAACGACTGACTATGCTTCTCGTGAAGCTGAGTGTGAGCATCGTAAAATCATAACAGTTGAAGCAACCACACATCGCGTGATAAAAAAAAAAAAAGTCAAGTGGGGGCATTGACCCGTGCGTAGCCGTTTTTGTGCACTCTAGTCATATGCTGCTTTCTCTCTTAGCGGTCACAAGTAGACGAATGCGGCTCATTCATGTGCACGAATAACTAAGGGCACAAAATCCATCAAGTTCCGTGCAGTCTTGTTTATTTGCAGTAACGGGACAAGCACTGCGCAAATTACGAAGTCGACACGCACACTCGAGCGGTTTCCGCCTACCTTTCTTCCATATCGAAACGCAGTTTCATGTGCGGGTGCACCTCCATGCGCTTTCACTCCAGAATGTGAACCGAGCAGAAGAACAATGAAATGCACTGAAAGGTCGTAAACGGTGTTGTATGCTGTTATCGCGGGTCCGCAGCGGGGGGAAGGCATGACGAACACTGTCGCGTAGCTTACGGCAACAAAACGAACACCCACACGATCAAGCTTGCTTGTCATAAATTTTTTTCTGTTTTAAAACCACTATCATATAGTGCCGTCTCTTAGGCGCCGCAGGAAACTCGTGCAGCCGAATGTACTTCACACAAACACAAACTTCTTGTGCCTCCGTGAACATCGATCGCAGGGCTTCTTGCATGAGCAGCTCCCTCGTTCGCTGGTTGTTGGTGCAGCCAACGACGGCGCAGTGCGGCTCGGACGAACAACATTTGTACATCCCGCTCAGCAGATGCCGCAAGAACACGTCCAAAAACACGCACTGCAAGTGCTGACATTTTCGTCCGTCTCCCGCGGTCCTCACCAGAATGAAACCACCACACGTGAATGAATTAAGTTCACATCTTTTCCTGGACGGGGCTGAATCATCGTCACTCCAAAAGAACCCACCATATCCCGAACCCGAGCAGTTTTTCCGCACTCTTAATAACCATGAGTATGTTGGTGTTACGGTGCAAGTGGAATAAGTAGGGGCGTACGCAACGTAACGTTTGACGCTTCACGCACCTACACCTCTTGTAAAGCATTGACTGTTTGCACCACTCCATGGATGCGTTGATAACTGTACTTTAGCGTAAATGTCATTTGACACTTGCGTCCGCACCTTAGACGCAGGTGTCCTTCATTATGGTACTCCGACGCGTGCGAATGCCACATTGCTCGAGCACGACAGCTATGTGAGACACCCCCCGCTATGTACACTCGGCGGAACACCGATACAGACCCTGATAAAGACCCTTATGCAAACTTCATAGAAACCCTGGTCAAGTAGCAAGGAATCTAGGTCCACGTGCCGCATATGAGTGACAGTGCGGGTAGCGTTATAGTGCCAGTGTGGTTAGCGTTATAGCGTGAGAGCGCGTGAAAGCGTTATCATCTTCGACACCTAGCCTGACCTAGCTCCCACGTCCTTGATGGGACTGTCTGCAGGAACAGCCCACGTTACAAATTACCATTGCGAGGACCTTGTACTTCTTTATATAGATTGGCCCATCAAGTAGTAGTACATTTCTCTTAGGTGTTTCAGGCGGTGGGTGAGACCATCAGTCCAATGGTTCCAATGGTCGGTGCGGCTCGCTGGGCTTGATCGAGAAGCGCCCTCTGGTTCTCTCAATTTTCGCTAGGAAGTCAGACCTGGCGGTGCCTGGCGGTTCCTGTTACTTGACATTTGCGCCGTAAGGAGCGAATTGCAATTTGGAGGACGTAGTTTACGTACTGGTGAAGAGTTGACCATGAGCCCACCAAGTAAGTACAATGAATTGCGCACACTCTTTTGCCGATGTTATAAAACAGACGAAATACGGTGTTGGCTACTGCTTTATTTATTTATTTATTTATTTATTTATTTATTTATTTATTTATTTATTTATTTATTTATTTATTTATTTATTTATTTATTTATTTATTTATTTATTTATTTATTTATTTAAATACTCTCAATGCCATTGCGGCGTTACAGAGAGGAGTGAGACAAGTTCAAAATGGCAGTCTTGAATGATGCATGCTCAGGCTTGCTGGCGATGGATGCGGTGAGGTGACTCCATTCGGATGATGTCTTCGGCACGTAGGAGTGGAAGTACATGTTGGTCTGGCCGAACCGCGCTTGAAACTTTAAGTTATGGTCGACGCGGGATGAAAGGTAACAAGGTGGCAAGAACAATGTGTGCGATTCAGTTCAGGATTCGTAAGATTTTGTGAAAGAGACATAAGCGTGCCTGATTCCTTCCGATAGAAAGATTAGGGAGGCTTAGCGAATTTTTTTATAGAAGTGATGCTGGCGGTGCGAGAATAATTAGAAACAATGAACTAAGCTGAACGAGTTTGGATGGCTTCTAGTGCGTTTACAAGTGTAGAAGGAGTGAGGATCCCAGATTGAAGAAGCGTGCTTGGCCTTGAACAGGTGGTACAGTTACATATTGAAACATATTACAGTGGCACGGCGTAACAATATACAGCTTCGTGTGCTTTCGCACATACGTTCGCTGACGAAAGAGTGGAAGAACAATAATATACGGCACAGCGACCTCATCATCTACAAGTCAAAATAACACCACGACATTACATAGAAGCTCTCCCAGCAGCAATGTGAACAACAACAATAACGCATAACACAGCGAGATCAGAAACACTTAAGCAACAATGCGAACACCAATAAGATCACAATATACATAGCGACTGTACAACTAAACAACGCTCTCATAAACGCAACGTTTTTTTTTTTCTTACATGGGTTATAAATACACAACATGATGCTGTTTTGAAAAACAAAAATTTACCACTCTACGCAATTCAAGTGCAGCAGAAAGCACCTAAGTACGCAGTTAAGTGGAAGGTTAAGCCAGTTGATCGCCTAGGCGGAGTAGGCAAGCAATGGATGACAAAATTACCGAAGAATAAAAACGAATGTTTTCCAAATAAATGTGCTAAGGGAGGAGATGGGTAAAATCATTAGGAATACAAAAATGGGTGTCTACAATGCTTCTCAAGGGATAAAAACTTGAAACTCGCACTTGCAGACAAGGCGGACGCTTTCATCGTCATGAGCGCCGATAAGTACTGAACAAGCGTGGGAGGCCATAATTAATAATTTTACTGAAAGCGAGGTTAACTTGCAGACGTTGTCCAATACGAAAAAAAAGAGGCAGTATAACAGCGTGCGGGAGACTAAAGCTCAGGGAACAGGAGAAACAAAACTCAAGGGTACTTAGGTATCCCTACGTGGATGAATGGGAATGCTTTGCGACATCTTTCCGATGAAGACTCGTTTTACGAAACGTAACGGTATTGTTTTCACGTTGACTTGTTCCATTTCTCGTATCACGTGCCTCGGCCTCATTCGTGTACTTGCGTGGACGTCCAAAGGAACCGGGCGTAGCTACTGACTCAGAAGTAAAAGATTTGTCCAAGCGGGGCCAAATACGTATTCCAAGCTATCCAAACATTCCGCTCATGAATTGAATCGGGATTAGTGTGTTCTGCTCGTTGTACTTTATTCGGCAAATATTTTGAAGCAACGGCTTGTCAGTTTCTGACTCAGTGAAGTTCCTCGGCGTGGCCACTATCTCATTATTTTCTGCCTAATCGCTCGCGGGTGTGCTCAGTTCCGATAGATTTTCTCTTGCTGCGTACAAGGCTTGAAACGTAGCTATTCTGTACTTTGCAATACCTTGTAGCAAATATATATTACAGCTAGTAACTCGCTTACTCTTGTGGACCGTCACGAAACATTCAGCTTCGACCATTTGTGCGCTATCGATGTAGTACCGTCACTTATTGAGCGTATATAGTACGCACACGTTCACGTGTGCGCCCATTCACTTATTCTTGATACGTCGGCGATAGAGTGGGCGTAAGTTTTCCTGCCATTTGTGACAGATGTGTATAGATAACGTGCGCGGAACTTACTATGACAGGAAGCGGCGCTACTCCCTTTGTCATTGTTTAACGAGTGGTACTCACTTTTGCCGACGTTCTGGGGCTGAAGCCCTTCCATTGAAGGTTAGCAATACAACACTGACGGATGAGCAAATTTCTGTATCCTCGAGGAAAGCCGTACATCTGGAAGTGCCGGTAACACGTACGGACAATTGCAGCAGCGGTCCGCGAACTTGGTCACACAGATTCATTCCATTCCTTAACATGCCAGTCACTATTTTTGCAGCTATTAACTGCACACGTCTTCAATCCACATGATTCAATCTAGCATGATTGGAGCACAGTGCATTAGCAAAAGCTAAGCTGCATTTCCGACAGCTGATCGCACAGAAGCAAGGTAGAAGCGGCAATGGTTTCGTATTCGTGCGCGGCCGCTGAGGAGACGTATGGCGCGCCGCCGTGAGCGCCATCTCGTTTCTCTAAAACAAACTGCTCCGCGAAAAGGGTCAATAGAGTGCTGCGCTTTCGCTGGCGCGGCGTCGCCGTGCCGACCGCGCACGCGCGTCAACGCTAGGTCGGACTTTAAAGTGGCCTTGAGCGTTGCACGGGAGCGGGTGGCTTTGAGCCGTCGTCGGCAAGCGGCGTCTGACCACCCCGCGGATATCGCCCGGCGAGCTGCTTCACTGGAGAGAGTCCAGAATGCCAAGCGCGTGAAGCTCGCGTCGGAGACTGAGGAGAAGCGAGCCGCTCGGCTTGAAGAAAGCCGGAATCGGAACCCCAACCGTAGACAAAGGCAGGCTTTGTACGAAAAAAAGAAAAAAAACCAAGCTTTCGCTTTGCATGTCCACGGTTAGCTGAGCTAAGCCGCAGCAACTTTTATAACGGCCTGTTGTCCACGGAAACTTCGGCTCCCGATAGGCGCTTCGCTACATATTTAATTATAATCAGGTATCTCGCTATTATCACAGAATGTCAGCAGCAATCGTATTTCGCATTACCAGTAACGTCTTTTTTGTAGTAACATCAAGTTCATGGTTCGGTCTTTCGTGAACTTAAATTAGGATTCGAATAGCTAATCGTCGCATGGAGCACATGTCTCATGGCCTCATTGAGTATCGTGGAGTACGAGCTCCTGTGGCGACCGTGATGTCGCTGATTGGGTACTTTTTCCACACGTGGGCCTTTCATTTTTTTTTTTTTTTTTTGGGGGGGGGGGGGGGGGCTCGATGCCTGCTTATTTGGATTTGGGAACCGGCGACCCCGGTTCTAGAAGCTACATTTAGCTGCTAATGACAACTCGAAACTTCAGTTCATCGTTTCGAAGGAACCCTTCCGACTTCAATGGAAGTAATTTCGTCTTGAAGTGGATTCCAGTAAATGGATATCCTGACCGAAGTTTTTGCATGAGGTAATCCTTAGACTCTTCGTCGTGAATCACCCACACGCTGAAGGCTGCCGTCAGTAGGCGTGATGTTTCGAGGAACCCGTCGCACACTAGGCTAAGTATCAAATGCTCAACTCCCTCCCTTTTGCCGGCTGAGAGATAGAAAACGAAGTGCGTATCTCTGTGATGACACTGCGTCACCGCCGCGAACTTGCGACATGGCCCTGGATGGTCGAATAACTGAGAGGCGTTTGTCTTACGGTCAGCAGGTACGTCCCGCGTTCCCACACAGTGCCGCGATTCAATGAACTCGAGAGAGTTTTGTTCACCACGTGGCAAAACGCAGGTCCAACCGGTTTGCAAAAGACAGAAGTCTTTCGCCGGTCTGAATGCATTTCTTGACGCAAGTCTTCGAGCGAGGAGAACATCGCGTGGGACAAGAGCTCCAACTTCCGCAGGATGAGCTTCTGCTCAAAGCTCCATGGTAACAACATGGACTCTTGAATGACTCCTCCTTCAAGAGGGTCAGCCGTGTCTTGGTGAACAAGCGTTTCCTGCTTCGAAGAGCCACACTCTTGCCCATCTGAATTGCGACCTTCTCTGAAGAATGACGCCGAGGACACACTGCCGACCAGTTGGGCCATTTCTTCACTCAACCTTCGTTCGAATTCTGTGATTGAGCGGGCCACTTCCAGCAACTGCATGCCTTGCTTCTTCCCGTGTTCAACGAGTTCGTTTATTTGAGACTGGAGAGCCGGCAGTTGATCGCGGTGAGGGTCGCTCAGCAGCGTCTTCAATTCTGTCAGGACTTGGTTGAAATCCTCAGTGGTGAGCGCGCCATCTTGCGAGGGCGGCTCTCCCTCGCTTGTAGAGTGGGTCCCCGCGAGGCACGTGGACATGTAGTGTGTCGGTAGTTCTTTGTGCAGTACTTTTTCGTCACACCGCGGGCATTCAACCGCGTGAAAGTCACATTCTTCCTCGTAGTGCCTCAAAACAGCTTCCAAGGCGCCAACGAACTGGCAGCCTGTGGCTTCGTTCCAGCAGTGAGCCTGAAAATAGGGGAACGAATGAGTGACCGTTCTGATTTCACCCACAGAAATACGGACAGTGCACATTTTCACCGTCATTTATCAGCATGTGCAAATGTCAACTACCGTATGCTCGTGTAAGGGCCGCACTTTTTTTTTTCGTCGCAATTTTGACGAGATGCGGCTCTTACATGGAGAGGGGCTATTGCGGCTCGACATTTCCGACCATGCGTAATCCCCTGATCTGTCGCTCTACCAAAAATAGCGAAGCAAGCTCTATTGTTTTTGAAATGATTTATTTGTGTCGATCATTTGCTCTCTATATTGACCACCGATGTACGTTTTTTTTTTTTTTTCAGCGCAAAACAACATGCTTGCAATGCTGCTCGGCCCCAACCTTACGTCTGAATGCAGCACGGCACGTTATCAGATGTTCTCATCCATATAGTGCGCACGCACTAAAATGCAGCTGGTCAGACTGGTTCTATAGGGGGCGTGCCTCACTATTTCCAGATTTTTAAAGAATTATTTGCGTATTTTGGCTGAAAAGTTGCGGGTGCAGTTTTACACGGTTGTCGCCCTTACTGGAGTATAAGCGGTATTATGGACACAACTAAAATTCATCGTTAAAGTATCCAGCGCACAGGCAGCGACTAACCAGGCGACTAGCTATTTTCAGCATGGGAAAATGGCGACTGTTACGCTTGCAATTAATACTTCATTGTTAAAGTAGCCAAGACACAGGCTGCCACTAGCCAGTCTGTTTAGAATAATTCTAATATCGTTAACCAATAGTATAAGTTAAATAAAAAAAACGCTCTATTTTCGGGAAAAGACGTAATTCCATTCCCATTCAATTCCGAGGAAAATGCGCTTAATTCCATTCCAATTCCATTCCTCCAGGCGTTGTCGTCATTCCAATCCCGTTCCATTCCGGGGTCGCGATAATGTGGAATAATTCCGGAGTCATTACAATTCCGGAGTGGTAACTCCGCAACACTGGTTCCGAGCCATTGGTGTTGAAACCGCCTTGAGACTCCCTATAGTCTTGTGGTGCGAACGCATTCCTGTCGTACCACACGGTGGGCCAATTGATAATGCACAAATGTGACGCTAAATATCGCCACACGATCGATTTTAACATGTTCGTTGTTTGTTTTTGTTTTAATCCGAAGTGTTCCTTAATACCTTGTGGTCAACGACCCAAGGTTATACAGCGTTAATACTTCAATGTCGGATTCACTTTTATAAAGCACAAGTGGTGACCAATGCTGAGGGACGTAGGCTAAAAGCCACGGAAGAATTGACAGAGCCTCGTCTCCCTCTCACTTTGGACGCAGGAAACCGTATTGTAGCTCCTGCTACCGCGTATATTATAAAGGTAAGCTACAAGGCGCACGCCGTCGAATAAACGTGACGATAAATTTTACAGGCACATTGTGCTTCTTTTATTATTGGAGAAATACTTGAACAAAAGTCACAGAACAGCCTTGAGCGACAACGAAGGCTCTACAAGAAAGCATCAAAGTATGGCCACGGGCGATTTGGTTTAATAGTCATTAACACTACAGAGCTCTAGCAAACCGTTTTCTTGTACGTGCAGCCAAGCGTACATCAATTTTCAAGAATGTCTGTTGAAAAAGAAATGTCGCAGTTTCACCCGAAAGGCGAAGCATCAATTGCGACAGCAAATTTGTAGAGAGCTATACGGAGTAAGGATAGTAGTTTTATCAGCTGTATAAACTTAGACATGCATTAGCACCGGCAACACGCAGAACTGTTGTCGACGCCCATCGGCGTTTTGCCCGCGTTCGCACAAAACGCGCGCGGCGTTGGTGACTGTTGCCGGAGCCTCTGGGGGCGGCTCGGAGGTTTTCGACGAGATCAGAACGGGACACTCATCGAGCAGCGTCGGAAGTCTTTTATATAAATAAGCATTTGGTGCCGCAGCTAAACGTCGCCTCCCTTCCCCCCCCCTCCTCCTCCCCCATGGCCTTTCGCGCGTCGGATATCGGTCGCCCGACCTCAGTGTATTAGACTTTTTCCTGTGGGGATTCCTGAAAGACCGTGTGTTCCAGAGGCATATGATGAGTATTCAAGAGCTCAAGCAAGCCACTGGTGACGAAGTTGCCGCCATTGACGAGAACCTACGGAGGCGTGTGTACGACAACTTCAAGAAATGTGTGCAACAATGCATTGATGTCAATCGAGGCCATCTGCCTGATGCAGTTTTAAAAAAATAACCTTGTAATCGGTGGGAAATAAATAGCATGCTTGGTCGGATTTATAGACACTTTTACTTATTTTTTCCCTTCTTCCGTATATAATATATTTAGTTTTAAAATGTCAGTTGGCTCTGGGCTACCTTTATAAAGCATATAACTAGGATCTAGAGTCTGTGCAAGAGTGCGTTTATCTAGGACAATTATTCACAGGGGATCCTAACCATCAGAAGGAAAGTTACAGAAAAATGAAAAAAAAATTATTGCAGTCCATACGGCAGGCATTACCAAATCCTGGCTGGGAGCTCACCGTTGTCGTTCAAAACAAAAGTGTACAATCATTGTATTCCTTAACGGCAAGTCTTTATCGCAATAAAAAAAAATCATTGTATTCTACCGGTGCTACCTTACGGTGCAGAAACTAGGAGATAAGTAAAGAAACTCGAGAACAAGTTAAGGACCACGTAAAGAGCGATGGAGCGAAACATCTTAGACAAGAAGGGAGCGGTGTGCATCAGAGAGCAAACGCGAATAGCCTATATTCCTGTTGACAATATGAGAAATAAATGGAGCTTGGCAGACCATGTAATGCGGAGGGTAGATAACTCTCTCCTCTGCTCTGAGATTGAGATTGGGCAAGACAGATAACTCTCTCTCCTGCCCAATCTCTCACTTCCTAGGTCAGTCGTCGCACTGTTAACGAAAAATAATTCAACATTCAAAAAAATTCCGGGGTGTTACGTGCCAAAACCACCATTTGATTAAGAGGCGCTGTAGTGGGCAACTGCGGAATAATTTCGGCAACCTGGGCTTCTTTCACGTGCATCCAAAGCACGGTACACGGGTGTTTCTGCATTTCGCCCCCATCGAAATGCGACCGCCGCGGCCGGGATTCGACCCCGCGACCTCGTGCTTAGCACCGCAACACCACAGCCACTAAGCAACCACAGCAGGTGGGAGTTGTATAATGCAAAA
Organism: Dermacentor silvarum; assembly: GCF_013339745.2. NCBI lineage: Eukaryota > Metazoa > Arthropoda > Arachnida > Ixodida > Ixodidae > Dermacentor > Dermacentor silvarum. The sequence goes on from NC_051163.1 coordinate 50,075,293, forward strand.
AAAAAAGAGAAAAAAAGCATGACAAACATTTTGCATTGGTATTCCGTAACGTGTACATAATGTTCTTGTACCTTGAGCTGACTTGCCTTCCTGGCAGGTAAGGCAATCAGGGAGCAGTCGTGCTCCTCGAACGGCTCTCGGTCCAAGGGACACAAGCCATTGCCTTCTACGGCGCTGCCCGTATGGCATGGCTCGCACAGGAGGTGCGCGCAGGGAAGCAGCACCATGATCGATGGAATCATGCCGCACAGGAAGCATACGTGCGCCTGCGGAACATCTTCGGCAAACCGGGTAGGCCTCCAGTTGACGCCGCCGACAGCATGCGCACGGACCCGGTACAGCCTCGTTCGTCCCTGATCAGGCATGGCGGCGCTGCGAACCGCTATCACTGCAGTGAATAATGAAAGTGGACTTTGAGCACACTCTCCAATCCCTCCAACTGTTAATGTTCAGCGTCAAACTTTCGTCGCGTCGCCTACTTCAATATATCAACCCCCCCCCCCCCCACCCCTTCCCCAAAAACACACTGGCCATCTCTCATTCTCTCGACGCTTTTACAGTCTTTCACGAATCGAAAGATCAATGTGCAAAGCGCAAGAGATAGCGACAACGGGTGGAGAGGGTGCGGGAGAGGGAACGAGCTATAAATAAAAAAAAAGGAATAAGTGTTATCTTCGAGTATGCAGCGAGTTTTTCTGAGCGCATTCTCGCACAGGCTTATCACCGCGTTGGTCGGCCAAGTGAAGCGGGCTGCTTCGCGGAAGGTTCCCTGAATTGCCTCTGACTAGCAGTCGGTGGCGATGCACGCAACAAAATCACGCCTAATAGATTTCGAGCAAGCTGAGGCACGTATCTGTACAGTTTTTAAGCGTTATAAGTGCACCAGAAGCATACGCAAACTGTCGAATCGACGGCGCGTGCTCGCGAACTATTCTATAACCCCGGCGGGGTCCGAGCCGCACGCACGCGCAGTTATTTCGCCAGCAGATGTTCCACGATTTGCTTATGAAGCATCATGGACCACGCTATCTTTGCAGCGTGCGTAACGTACAATGGTTGTTCGCGCGATAAATCTGTAGACGCTGGACGACACATGTCTGTAGGCTTGTCGCCATGCGGCGATGTCGGCAATCCTGCCAATATCCTTCTGAGACCCGAACACAATTATGTGTTGTAATCGCTCTTGAAAGTGGTTTTTATTGTCTACTGTTACGCTATCAACTTGAAAAACATTTTTTTTTAAATTTTAAGTACCACACTTAGATGCCAAATACTAAGTCTCCATGTACGAGAACATCTCCTCGCGTTTGCTGTGGTAAAAACTAAATTTCATTGCTAAAACACAGACATGAAGACGGAACTACGTGTAGTACATTGCCATGTTGCTGGCGCGTCCATTATTTTCACGCAATATCGGTGATTTCGAAACACACCTCAAGTTTGTTTTTGGCCGTCTGGCACGACACAGAGGTCTAGATGAATTCAGTGTCAAATTCCTCGAAAGCCGGTGACAAGAATTTGAGTAAACCACTTCTTTACAGTTACATATGCATCGTGCTTTATACCCAGAATGAACATTTTGCGTAATCACTTGCGAGTGAACTTACAAAAAATGTAGAAGGCAATGTGCAATCTATTGTACCAGGGGTCTTAGGTGTATCTACTGAATAAAAGGACAGGCGTGTTCCCGCTATGGCTACAGGTTACCATAACCTTATCTGTAGGAGGAAAAAAAAAAACGCTTCACTTTTGTGGGAGAGCACGGGCCCAGTTTAGATGGTAAAAATTTTTACGCAACTGTACTGAACAGTCCTTTGCTTCCATAAAGATTTGGGGATCGAAAATGGCGACGAACAGAATAAAATGTGAATGTTAGACTAAGTAAACGACTGTTGGGGGGATTGTCGAATAAGGGTTTTGCACTAAGATTTGTACGGTTGGTAAATTGATTAATACCGCATACGTTTCCCTATCCAACACCTAAATGACACCACATACTTGAGTAGTGGCTGGCTCACCCAACATGATGTAACATAACCGCTTTAACGGAGCTTTCGCGAGAAAGCGTTAGCTCGGGCCCAACTCTGTTGTCGCCTATTGGAATCAATGTAAAACGCAAAAACACTTTTAAGAAGAACCCCTGGATCAATTGCAATGAAATGTGTTGCATTTGAGAGAGAAATAAAATTCTAGTGACGGTCAGCAGCGGAGCTTTTAGTTAGAGCGTGAAATATTGAGAATAATTGCTGAAAATCGGTGTATTTATAAAAAAATAAAAGCACAAAGTTTACAAATGCGTGACTCTGCTCCAAAAGCAGATGTCATTGTTCTGTCAACCGCATCTTTTGGAGAATCAAACGTGCACACATTTGAAACGCGTTCTACACACCCCGTAACAATATATAAATTTACAGCTTACGTAAATTTGTTACAATGCTTATGAGTGTTTAGAAAAAGTCCTAATCGCTTAATAATGGTTAATTTCGTACCGGCGTATAATACATCAATTTAATCCGCTTGAAGTTCGGTTTACCGAAATGCGAGATCATTTTTCATTGCCGAGTTAGATCTGCACAGGTGATAGCTTCGTTTTATGAAAGAAAAGCGCGAGGCGCGTTTCCTTTGTCGCCCTTATTTGCGCCGCACCGGTTCTTATAATGAACACATTACGAAACTTAATGAGTCTAACCATCAACAAAGGGTGAACTGAGATAAACAACAAATTACGTCACATAATGCTCGCTTATAGAAGCAGTGTCAAATCGTAGACAATAATCCGGTCACCCGACACGCACAGCGAGCATATGGTTTAAGCAGGTACGGATATCTCCCTATAAATCCTAATATCCACCTATATAAACTACACGACACTTGCACGCGCAATAAACAGACACAATAACACGTGGTTGTCACTAATGCACTAAAACGCAGCAGAGGAAAGCCGAGATTGAGGAGAAGCAGCGTCCAAGTGCTTACCGCCCCAGAACTGTCAGCAGCGAAGCGCACTCATTCAAGCGTCGCCGAGGGCGTCCACATAACCGCAGCGTGACACGTGTCAACCGGGTAGAACACACGACATCGCAGCCGCTACGAGCGAGGGCGTCGCCCCAGATACGCTGCGCAGATCGACGGGCTCTCACTGGAAGAGCGAGACTTGCCGCAACCACTTTGGTATTCCTAGGGCAGCGTTGCCGGTACGCTCACTAGCTATTCCTAAAGCCCCTTGCTATTCATGTCTGCCAGCGCCGCTTTCCCTTCTTGCGGCTTCCACTTGCGTAAGCTCGAATGCTTTCTAACAAACCGCCTCCAGTACGTCACAATTAATGATCATAACTCACCTGAAATAAATGTAACATCGGGAGTACCACAGGGTTCAGTTTTAGGCCCACTTTTGTTTTTAATATACATTAATGATTTGCCTAACTGCGTTTCTTCTTCTGTGCATTTGTATGCCGACGACTGTGTACTTTACAGGGAAATATGCAACGATAACGATAAAAATATCTTGCAGACAGACTTAAATAACATCTTAAGTTGGTGCGATACCTGGCTCATGAATTTAAATCCTAACAAATGCAAACTAATGACTGTTTCTCGGCAGTACGATAGCTCCTCAACGTACAAACTAGGTGACATCGAACTCGACCATGTATCATCATACCGGTACTTGGGTGTTACTATTACCTACAACATAACATGGAATACTCACATTAATATGATCAGTAACAGTGCTAACCGCACATTGGGATACTTACGACGTAACTTTACTAAAGCCCCACCTGCCCTTAAAATGCTTCTATACAAAACTCTTGTGCGCTCGAAGTTAGAATACGCCGCTGCAATCTGGGACCCTCATCACGCAAATTTAACTAGGTCTCTAGAAATAATCTAGAATAACGCCGCACGTTTCATTCTTTCTAATTACCATCGTACAGCAAGTATAACAGCATTGAAACAATCTCTATCACTGCCATTTCTGTCACTGCGTCGTAAGTACTTCCGTCTTGGCCTCTTTCATAAGGTCTTCCATCATTCATCACTACGCACCGAGCTTATTACGCCACCCACTTATCGCTCATCCCGGATTGACCATAAACACAAAGTTAAAGGCATTTTTTGCAAAACAAACACATTTTATTTTTCTTTCATACCGCACACATCAAACGATTGGAACCACCTATCTGACGACGTTGTTTCAATTTCTGATCATTCTCTTTTTTCCCGTTCTTTATCTGCGCACCTACAATGTGATAGCACTGCTTAATCATCTCATGCATCTCTCCTCCCCACTTCTTTCTTTGTCTTTTTTTTTTTTTTTACATGTGTCGTGATGCCTGCAATTTAGTTTGCTTCATGTTTTCTTTTCTCCCTTTCCCAAATTTCTCTTACGTTCAAATTTTGCTAATAGTATTGTATAACATGATGTGTTTATTTCTGTTCTGTTTCAGTTGAGTTATATTTGTTTTAGTTGTATTTCATTTCACGTTTACAATTTGTCGCTAATACTGTATAATGCTGCATGTTTCATTCTGTTCTTTTCTTTATTTGTTACCCACTCCCCTCTGCAAAGCTTCGGCGATTGAGGGTATCGAAAATAAATAAATAAATAAATAAACTGGAAACGGCGCTTGACCTTCGAGATTCCCTCCGCGCCGTAGTAATCTCAGAGGCCCTGTTTGCGCCGCCCGGTTGGGGCGCGTGCGCGGTTCAGCGCCGCTATAAACAGCCAAGGTCGCCGTCGATCGAACAGCGCGCATACCTCGTCCGTTGTCGTCTGTCTTCGGTTTCAGCTACCCTCACGGACTCGGCAGATTTGGGTATTGCAAGCAGACGGCGTGCTGAACGGATCACCAGCTCATAACCGTCTGTGTCAAGTACTGCACCGATGTATAGGCCGCGAAAACAACTGAAAGCCCGAACGGCGGCCCCCGCACGTATGGAATCCCACTTCCCGGCAGAGAGAGAGACGTCACACCGGATGCCTGCAGCGTCATTTATCATCACACGTGACTTAATAAACACTGTTTAGACAACGCTGCAGAAGTAATTTGTCTGATGTGTTGTTGTATTGCATATGTCTACATTTGGAGTAATACTGAAAAACGACAAACCGTGTGTACACGAGTTCTCGTTTTGCTTCACCACGAATAAAAAAAAAAATGACGTACTTCCGCCGTCCTCTGCAACGTACACTCGCGCGCTGTTCAAATGCTGGCAGTAGTTTTTTGGTGCAAAATGCTGTATCTTTTCAATCGTGCCATTCTCTACTTCGTAGTTATAGTTATAGAGTTACAAGAAAAGAAAGCCGGGCGAGTTTGTAGACGTGCATGGTTGGCCTAACAGCGCAAGTAAGCGGAAAACAGTGACGTGAAGACGACTGGCCCGTGTCCAGATAACGCCTACCCTGTCGGATGGTCGTCTCGTGCCTGGTTTTGTCCTACTTACCATGTTACGCCAGTCACGCCTTTTTATACTGTTTAATTCGGAATGTTGTACTCTGTCAAATGGTTTATATTTAAAGCCTCAGAACGTCGGCAACGATGACACGGGAACCCTCTCGTCGAACGCGTGACGCCATCGCCAAGTGTATCGCAAAAAAAAAGAAGGAAAGAAAAGAAGAGGGAGAGGGTGAGAGGGGGCGATGAGGTGCATGGGGCTCATAATTGCCTTTCGCTCTCTCTCTCTCTTTCCCTCTATCTGGACTCTCTTATGGGAGAAGGCCAGGAAGGAATGTCTCACGAACTCCAGTGGAGGCAAAGGAAGTGTGTATCTTTATTCAGGGAAGCTCGCCTCCTGGCAGCATGGTATCGTGACGATTCAATTTCCCTTCTCTCCGCTATTAACGAACCAATTTGCAAAAAAAAAAAAAAATCTCGGGGTGAGTGATCCTTAAACAGCACCGTACTACGTCCAGAGTAAACACGAAATTTCCGAGAGGTGCGAGGGGCCCTTTCTGACGATAAGTTTTAACCGAACGAATCACATCTCTCGGGCTTTGACAGAAGCAGTTGAAAGGGGGGATGGGAGAGGGAGGAGGTCCTCGGATTAATTTTCATCACGTGAGTGTTCACTAAAGGTACTCTAAAGAAAAAAAAAGTACGTGAGAATGTGTAAGGGGAAATCTACCACATTAAGAAAAGCTGGAGGCGACCATAATCCTCCTTGACTTAGGTGTCTGGAAAGTGGCACTCGCACCTAGGCGCTGATGTAGCTTGGTGTATTCCTTGTGTTAACTTTGTGTTATTAAAGTGACGTACAACACAGACACCGAATATGCTGGTGAATTCTTGATATAAACGATGTAAACTACAATGCACTATACTGGCGCGGCATCCTCGTCGTCGGAAACTGTACGGTACTCAACGCTTGGCCCGGCGTCCTCGTCGTCTATACTTCCACGGCGAACGAAACGCGCGGGAAACCGAAATCGGAGGCGGGAGCGAACGGAACTGGCGGGAAACCACCACTCACACCAAACCACCGAGCTTCGGTGTACTGCAATTAGTAATTTCTACTTCTTCCCTAATCATTCTTGTCACAACGCAATTTGGAACTAAACTTATGCTCTCATGTCATATCTATCATAAACGTTCAACTATCGATTTCTTACAATGTTTACTGCAAGATTTATTTTGAATTGAGAAGAGTTTTTTTTTTAATTACGCACAAACCGGAAGTCGATGGTCGACCGGAAGTCGCTGCTTAAGAAAGTGTCACCCGCTGCTCGTGCCACTAAAAAAAAAGCGATCATGTTCTGAGAAGAGGTAAGTTAAAGGGGCCCTGAGCCACCCCTCGAGCTTGGTGAAATGGCATAGTCCGTGGGTAGCATACGCTGCTATGAACATCTCGGCACAGTTTCGTAGTCGTACGCGGTGCGTGAAGCTCGCAAGCGGAGCGTGAAGTCACCTTGCTCTCAAACGCCCCCGTTTCAACACAGTCATGATCCTCACCCTCTTCTGTGTGCTTCATTACGCAATAAAGGACACTGCAAGTGCAACGCACAGTGCCCCCGCGTAGTGTCAAACAGGAGCGTCACCTTCTTTCTATTGAAGCCGCACGACTTCAATAGCGAGAAGAGTATCGAGGTGGACGCCATCAGGTTACAAACCTCAGGAGCAGCACAAAAGGTGCACAATAATGAGGGACACAAACTGTAGGAACACCGTGAATAAATAACCAAATGAACTGCCAGTGAAGTTTTAAAAGAAAATGTTGACAGTTACAAACCATTAAAAAATTTTTGAAAAAAAAAGAAATTTCGCAGCGCTAATTTTATTTAGGTGAAAGGACATCAAAACTTCGCTAAGCTCATGTCACACACATGGGAAGTGGCAAGCAAGATTCAGCAGTGCAATACACATTCAGTGATGGCTAACATTAAGATACTCCTGTGACTCCTCCGTTCATTTTATCATCGTCGAGTTCGATACTGAACTCCATCTTTCCGTTTCGAAGGAAACCATTTTTCAGCGAACCAATGCCTATGCTGAATTCCAGGTGAAAGTGCACGTATGAGTAGTCATCGTCCTTGCAGTAACAATGCTCGCGAATGGAAGTCAACAAACGGCTTTGCTTTCCTTCACTATGCAACACCTTCACGCGCCAAATAGACGGCACACACTTAGAGTCCTCAAGTATCCCGTCAAACACGATATCCACAACGAGATCACAAGTAGAACCGCAGTTGCGCTTCCAGACGCCAAGCGTAAAGTACGTGTCCCTCATGTGCAACACCGTAACCTGAGCAAACGTTCCCGGGCCTCCTTCCCGGTGAATGATGTCGTCACAGTTTTCCAGGGTCAGAAAGTAACTCGCGCGCCCAACTGCTTTAATCCGTGCAGGTGTCGTTAACAGCGTACTGGTTAAATGCCGCATGTCAACGTCCCAAGGCACACAGTGTGCAATGACACGGCTGGAATCAGGCTGCGGGGAAGTTTGCCGCAAGTGTTCCAGAAGATCGCGTGATTGGTCCGCCAAGTGTTCCAACTTTCGAAGTATCAGCACCTTTTCTGAGCGCAACGACAGCGTCGATGACGTACTGGCTTTCTCCGCCGAATTTTGCTGAATCGTCTGCTGGTGCGACGCGGTCGATGTAATCATGGCGGCTATTTCAGCCACCTCGCGCTTCAAATTGTGCTCGCATGCTCCGACCTGACGAGTGATCTCAGCGAACGTGGCTTCCTGGTTTCGGACTTGTTGTGTAAGCTCATTCAACTGACTCTGAACCACTGGCAGCAGCTGGTCGTGGTTGGGATCAACCAACCTCTCCTTCAGGTCTTCAAGGGCAGCGCTCACGTGTTCAAGGGTCAGTGCTGTAGATTCCGAGGACGGGTACTCTGTGATCGCGGAGGAAACACCGGTCAAGCATCCGGCTACGTAGTGTGATGGCAGGTCGCTGTGCTGGACTCTCTCGCCGCATCGCAAACATTCCACGCTGTGAAATGTGCATTCGTTCTCGTAGTGTTCCAGCATACGGTCCATGGTGCCCGTGTACTCGCAGCCATGCGCTTCGTTCCAGCAATACACCTTAATAGCAAAAAAAAAAAAAAAAGAAGAAGAAGAAACAGAGAGAAAGCAATAACACATTAACAGTCCGCTTGGCCGACAGAATTCTTTTACTACTGGCGCATTGCATCGCTGTCTGTAACAATTGGAACGTACATTTATATGTTGGTGTGAACCAACACGTGCGCGAGATTCTATAGCGAAGCAAATATGCTCAAAATCAGCCGGCAGTGTATGTCGCTGTCTGAACATTAAAGCCTGCATCAAACAAGAATATTAGGTCAAAGTGAATCACCTAAATATGCTTTTAAGTAGCGAGATGGCTACTCTTATATATAAAGCAGGCTTGGTAACCAGAATCGAGGGGAAAAGACAAAATACTTCAACAATTCTTCCTAGCCCCTAACTCGTCTACGCTTACAACAGCGTTTTTATCCAGTGGAGACCGCCATCTTCTTATCGTTTGCTGGCTTGCTCATCAAATAAATGCGCTCAACCAGTACGGGCCAAGATAGTCGTTAAAGGGCGGTTGGTTGGCGGCTGGCTTGCTCATCAAATAAATGCGCTCAACCAGTACGGGCCAAGATAGTCGTTAAAGGGCGGTTGGTTGGCGTAAACAGGGAGGGCGATTGCGGTTGACGAATTATGACTTAGAGTAAGAATTCGAAGAAAATCTAATGTCAGATACAACGGTATTGTTTAAAACAATCACTAGTGAATTTATCTTTGTGATGTACGCAACTTTGTTTTCTAATGCTTCGGCACGAAGTTTAGGAGAAGGAAGATAATGTCTGCAGACAGCGTGATTATTTATCACTAACTGAAATGGAGCAATTTCCCTTTGAATTTCGTGTCCAATTGACACGCCGGAACGTCAGCGCGACTTTACACATTGCAAGGTATTGCTCATTTTTGTTTTATTTCTCTCTCTTGGTTTGTCACACTAAGAAACGAATAAATACCCAATTCCAACAGAACATTTCACATGAACCTACAGTCAGCTTGTGCTGTTCTATTGTGTTAGTTTTGATAGACACTAAGAAGGAACACTTAGTCAGCGTGAATTCGTAGATTGGGCAATAACATAGTAAAACTGGCACTCCAATCGTAAAACTGGCACTCCGAGTATATACAGGGTGTTTCAGCGAACACTTTCAAAATTTATTTAAGGTTGCCTGTGGCAGATAGCCCAATTCTAGTTAGTGAGCTGGTCTACTCGAAGAGGCGGACATTACTTGCACAAAAAATTAAAATACATAATTTTTGTTGATTAGTCAATTCACTAATTCAGTTTTTAACTAATTACCTGAGGGCCTATATTGCAATTTACAAATTGTAGCCGTGGAGTTCGCAAGGCGGATCCACTTGGAATTAATTCTCGGGATGACAGCAGTTTCGAGATAATAATTCCCAAACTTTGCGGAGAAATGCATTGGCGTTCCAGTTAATATCTTAACAAAACGTCGCTTTATGCATTCAAACACAAAAATAACTGGAACGCGTAATGCATTTCTCCGCAAAGTTCGCGAATTCCAAGTGGATCCGCCTTGCGAACTCTATGGCTACAATTTGTAAATTGCAATATGGGCCGTCAGGTAATTAGTTAAAAACTGAATTAGTGAATCGACTAATCAACAAAGATTATGTATTTAATTTTTTGTGCAAGTAATGTCCGCCTCTTCGAGTAGACCAGCTTATGAAGTAGAATTGTGCTATCTGCCAAAGGTAACCTTTAAGGATTTTTGAAAGTGTTCGCTGAAACACCCTGTATATACTGTCGCGGTACAACGCCAAGAGAAGACTCGGATACGTTTTTCAAGAACACGACAACCTGTTCAAGCAAAAACAGAGCAGAGACATAGGTAGCCTACATTGCATGTAGGCTCCCTACACAGACACGTCTTCTTCGTCGTCGGCAAAATGCCACCGACCCACTAGACGGAGTTCGTTAATGCCCCTCATCGTCGTCGTCGTCTGCCTAGAGCACACGCGTCATTTGGCCCTGCCTAGAAGAGCATCGTCCCGATGCTAGACCAGAAATGCCACTTGCGGAAGTGAGGGTCTCGCCCAGAGTCATTCGCTCACATACGGCTTCATGCGTACAATATGCACAAGTTCAGGACGGTGCGGGCGACGCCGCGTACAGTTGGGACTATCGGGGACGACCTCGTATATGTTACATCACTGAGTCACCGCAATACTCGATATGGGCCGAAGTACCGCCTTAACAGTTTCTCGGAGAAGCCTCGTTTCCGTATGGGTGTCCAAACCCACACTCTGTCGCCCACTTCATAGGTTACGGATCTTTGGTGAGCATCATAGCGGCCTGCGTCGTAGTCTTTCTGCTGGCAGATCCGCAAGCGCGCGAGCTGCCGAGCGGAAACTCCGCTGGTTTTTTGTGAGGATGATGATGATTTATTGGCATCCCCTTTGAAACGGGGTGGCGACAAATAGTCACCTAGCCTGCTTGATTTAATCAGGTATACTACACATGTTCTTTATCTCGCATTTTTGTATACCTTGTCCACGCGAGTTGCAGCGCCATCCATGAGATGGATGCGAAACCAAAATCGCTTTTTCTTCTTTTTTTCTTGTCAACCCTCTCTCAACTTTGTCGTGTCTCTCTCGCCTTCAACTCGCGGCCCGCGCTCGTCGTCGGTCGTGCTGATGACGGCCAAAACGGCAGCAATTTTTTTTTTTCTGAGATTATGCGGTCAGTTTTGCGGTTTTGGCCTTCCGCGCTAGCAGTGTGGTCCGTGTGGTACCCTACCGTTGCACGTTTGTCGGCTTTTCCCCGCAATGTCTCGCAGCTGTCGCTGTTCATATGTGGTTCAATGGTGTGCGAACACATCAAGACGAAGTGAGCCATGCGACGCGAAATTCTACCGCATCCCTAAAGACAACAGGTGAGCACTGAGCAGTTTACTTCCCGGTTTTTATTTGTGATATGTGTGCGCAGTCGTACATGGCTGTCTGGTGGCGAGGCAGCACCTAGCTGATTTGAAAACACACAACTATGCAGTAAATCGTTATGTCAACAAGCAGCGAACATAAATTAAGCTCCTTATAAATATAGTACCACCTGTGCGTATCGCAAGGAACACGTGTGTAGGTGTGCGCTTTGCACTTATTTCTAGCTAATTTGTCACCACCCTTTAAAAATGCGTTTCTGAGAATTGAGGTTCACATATCACAACTAGTACTCTGCCGCGACGCGAAACGAGCTCAGTTTTGTATGTTCCAACTGCGATGTTATAATTTGTGATCTTTACTGTTCTTCAGGATGGAAGCGTTTCTAACCTACGCTGGAAGGATGGACCTAATGGGTTTGCCCAAAGACAAGATCAACAACCGCAGAATATGCTCGGCGCACTTCACGGAGGTGGATTTTAGGACGAGCGAGAAGCAGGCCGTGAGAAACTATGCTGCGCATTGGCCATTAGAGCAATTACAATATATGTTTTTACATGTGCGTACATGAACGTCATCCGCGTTTTGTTCCATTCTATAGTGTGTTGCACTGTCTGCTCCAATTCTGGTTTTCGCAAACGAGCACAATAAAGTGAGTTCAAAGAACTGTTGTGTTGTAAGTGGAATTATTTTTAAATACAATTTGGGCACATGCTTGCTTGTAAAAATGAACGCGACTGCGTGCATGAAAACGCAAAAAGAATCCACTGCGCACAAGCACGCAGCACGAATGCACGAATGGCACGGCTGGACAGGAGAGGAGCGCGCGCTTCGGTCCGGCGGTGCGTCTGATAACGCCAGCGACAAAAAAAAAAAAAAGAAAGAAAGAAAAAAAAGGTAGCGTGCCGCGGACAGCTAAAGAAATAAAAAAAGAGCATTGCGCGAGGACTGAGGGGAGGGTGAGACGAGGCATGGGAGAGGGATAGGAAAGTCAAGAGGGAAAGGAGAAACGAGCAGAACAACGTTATCATAAAAAAGAAGAAGAAAAGTGCTATAGCGAAAGGGGGAGGGTAAAATAATCGCACCGCTTTTTTTTTTCTTTTTTTCCCCACCGTAGTACCGTCATCCATCCGCTAGGGCCTAACTGAAGTGCGCCTGGGCGCTAGCGTCGACTGAGCGTCTGCTATAGAACCAATGGGAGGTATAGGAAGATTCACCCTTCGGCGCGTACGGTATAGGAGCCTCTTCGGAGCGTTGCGGAAACGTATCGGCGTCCGTATCAGTGTCGTCAAATTCGTGTGGAAGCGTTGCATCCAACATCGTTCGTACATCCCGGCTATGAACAAGGCTGAACGGAGTCATGCGCGTCGTCTCTTGTTTCGCCGTGTTGTACGCAAACGTGATATAAGGGAGGACGTCATCCCAATTTTTATTATCGCCATCCAGGTACATTGAAAGCATGTCTTCAATTGTTTTGTTTAGGCGCTCTGTCAGTCCGTTGGTTTGCGGATGGTAGGCGGTTGACTTCCGATGAGCCGTTCCACTTAAAAGCAAGACGTGTTCTAAAAGTGCAGCCGTGAATGCAGTTCCCCGGTCGGTGATACGACGCTTGGTGCGCCGTGTCGCAACACAACATTCTCAATGAAAAAGTGCGCCCCCTCGGCTGCTGTGCCTCTCTGGATGGCCGGTTGCGACGAGAACAAATCGATTCCCTGCAGTAGAAGTAGGAAGTGGGCCCAAAATATTGATCTGGACAAATATTGATTTGATCGAATGTTGTTCGAGGAATCTGGACAGGTTGTAGGATGCCGACTGGTTTCGTCGGAGGCGACTTGCGCCTCTGGCAGTCAAGACAAGTGCGAACGTGATGTATCACGGTGGTGGAAAGTCTCGGCCAGTAGTAGCTTCGCTGCACTCTGCCCAATGTTCGCGTGTAGCCTAAGTGACCAGAAGTGACCTCGTTGAACAGGCTTGAAGTACTTCCGTACGAAAAGCTGCAGGAATGACGAGCAGGTAGGGGACCCGGTCGAAGAAAAGTTTCTTTTGTAAAGGACTTTGGCCCGTAAACAAAACGATGACAATCCTCTTGCGAAAACACTATCTGCTTTCGCAGATCTTCTTTCTAAGTAATTAATGAGTGCAAGCAACTCAGGGTCGTCCCGTTGGTGTTAAGCGATGGCGGCTGTGTCCAGAATACAAATAAACGCTGTATCTTCTTCGCCCCCGAGTGGAGAAGCCGATTCTATCGGCGATCGAAACAGGCAGTCAGCATCCGTATGTCGCTTCCCTGACTTCTACGTGACCGTCATGTCAAACTCTTGCAGCCTTAGGCTCCAACGCGCCAATCGTCCAGACGGATCTTTAAGGTTAGTCAACTAACACAGGTGAATGGTGGTCGCTGAAATCTTTGAAAGGGCGGCCATACAAATATGGGCGAAATTTCATAACCGCCCATACCATCCCTTCCTAAAGAGAACGACAGAAATTGTATTGTTTTTTTTTTCCACTCACCTTCAAGCTGCTAGCTTTCCTGGCAGGAAAGTCGACGCCATGACATTCTGCTTCCTCGAATGGTTCTTGATCTAAAGAGCACCGTCCATCACCACCTTGAGAAATGGCTGCGTAGCAAGATTGGCACAGAGCGTGGCCGCATGGCAACAGCACCATCCGTTTTGGGATCATGCGGCAGAGGCCGCATACACGGGAACTCGGCACCTCGTCGACGAACCGCGTCGGTCGCCAGTTCACGCCGGCAACGACGTGGTCGCGAAAACGGTGCACCAGTCTTCGTCCAGGATCTGGCATGGCGGCGTCTGCACGCACGAATCCTACGCTTGCAGAAGAGCGCAGTGGCTTTTTCACCGAACTTATCGCTACTGAATGGTTTCATACCTTTTGGCTGACGTAGCAACAAGCACAGATAAAAGGAGCCCTGCACCCACTATCGCGTTCAATGCCGAGCACTTTTTGCACTTCGATCTTTGCAGATGTAGATCCTTGGTGGTAGTGGCACACACCCACTCTAGGATATTGGCGAAGAACCGGGTAGCAACGCGGCAAGCAACAATGCTTCGTTATCTTCGGAGACAGCCGTTCCATACATATACGGGTGGTTCCACAACAATAGGTGTATACCTCCGGCATGTTTCATTGTCACGAGCCGCCACCCCGCTATTCGAAATGGCTAAGCAACTCAGACACAACGAGAAAACTGATTGCTTATCGTCAGCTAGCATATTACAGGTCATTAAGAAAGCTTCCGCATACAACTGATATCAACGAAAGAAGAAAACAAATATAGAAATGACATATAAACGAAGGCAGTCGTCTTTATTACAGAATAAAAAATAGTAGTTTAGTAGTAGTAGTAGGGGACAAGAATCAAGGTCCAACGTGTCGCACATGAGGGACAGTGATGCAATAGCATTATCAAGTTCGGCCACACCGCTCCCACACCTTCGATTGCACTACCAACAGGTGAACTGCCCGCGTTACAAATTACCATTGCCAGGACACATACCTCGTACTGGTGTACATATTGGGCCACCGAGTAGTAGTATAATAATCATAGGGGTATCAGGCAGTAGGTGGGTCCCTCAATCCAGGGCTCAAGTGGTCTCTGCTGCTCGCTGATGATGATGATGATGATGATGATGATTTATTGGCATCCCCTTTGAAACGGGGCGGCGACAAATAGTCACCTAGCCTGCTTGATTTAATCAGGTATACTATGCATGTTCTATCTAGCATTTTTCAATACCTCTCATTATTCTTTTTCTTTTTCAAAAATTTACCTTGTACCGCTACCTATGATTTTAATAGATCAAGTCGTATCCATCTTTTCCGTGCTTTTTTCCCACCAGTACTCTAATCGTCTCTTGCTTATCTCTACGGCTGATCTGTTCAAGTTTCCTTCCACTTTAAACCCAAGCGCTTCTGGGAGTTGCACGTTACCTACGGTTCTCGCTGGGTGAATCCCAGTCGCATTCCATTAGGATGTGCTCAGTGGTCTCTGGATCTTTACTGCAGCATACACATGCCTCATCTAGTTCTGAATATTTGCTCCGGTATGTTTTCGTCCTTAGGCAACCGGCTCGAGCCTCAAACAGCAAGGCATTGCTCTTTGTGTTATCGTACAGATTTTCCCTTCTAATTTCTTTCTTCTCATTCTTGTAAATCTCCATTGTCCTTTTTGTTTGCATTCTTTGCATCCAATTCACGGTCTCTATTTCTCTCACTTTCTTTCTGATGACTCCTGGTTGTCTAATTACAGTTTCGATTATCCTGTACTTGGTTGCCAACTTCCTTGACCTCTTCCTCCATTCTGTGTCCGCGCTTTTCATGTAGAGATACTTGTGCACTTTAGCTGCCCATTTACTTTCATCCATGTTCCTGAGCCTTTCTTCAAAACTAATTTTGCTCTGTGCTTCTCTGACTTCAAAAGAGGCCCAACCCATGTCACCCTGCACTGCCTCATTTGTGGTATTACCGTGGGCTGCCAAAGCCAACCGGCCTACTGATCTTTGGTTAACTTCCTAACCCGACAAGATATCCGATTTTAAGCATAGAATGGCATTTGCGAATGTTAGCGCTGGCACCATTACTCCTTTCCAGATTCCACGCACCACCTCATACTTATTGTGGCCCCACAGTGCTCTGTGTTTCATTATTGCTGCATTTCACTTCCCCTTTATTTTTAGATTATCTTGGTGGTTGTTTGAGTAATTCTTTCCTTCGTTTATGTGTACGCCGAGGTACTTATATTGCTTCACTATAGGTATTACTTGCTATTGAATTGACACCACGAAGTTACTCGTCTCTTCATTAAAGATCATAATTCCTGATTTCTCCGTGCTAAACTTAAGACCTAGATTTGTCGCTGCATTCCCACAGATATTCGCAAGTATCTGTAAGTCTTTTTTATTGTCCGCTAGTAGCACAATGTCGTCTGCGTACATCAGTCCAGGGACCTTCTGTTGAACCATTTGTCCATTACGCATGTAGGATAAATCAAAACCTTATTCGCTGTTTTCCAGTCGCCTTTCTATACCCTTGACGTAAAGCGTGAACAACAATGGTGACAGAGGGCATCCTTGCTTCAATCCTTGGTGAATTCCCACCATGTCATTTCCTTTTCGACCTTCCCATACCACTTGTACGTGGTTGTCTCTATATATCTCCCTCAGCAGCTCCACGAAATCGTCATCTATGCCTTCGTATTGAAGAATATCCCACAACAATTTCCTGTCTATGTTGTCATAAGCTCCTTTAATATCTAGAAATGCTACCGATAAAGGTCTTTTCTGAGCTACTGAAATCTCTATGCACCTGAGTTAGTACAAACATATTATCCTCTAAGCGTCTGCCTGGCCTGAACCCATTCTGTAGTTCCCCCAATACATCGTTTTTCTCCACCCACTTCGACAGTTCGCATTTTATGACTTGCATTGCCATTCTATATATCACCGACGTTACTGTAACTGGCCTGTAACTGGCCTGTACGCTGGCTTGATCGAGAAGCGCCCTCTGGCGATCTCTATCTTCGCTAGCAAGCCAAACCTCGCACTGCCTTTAACTGGGAATTTGCGCCGTAAGTGGCCAAATTGGAATTTAGAGGCCGTAGTTCACATGTCCACATTACGTGGGAAAGAGTTGGCCAAGAGCCCACCAAAAAAGTATAATGAATTAAGTACACTTTTTTTTGTCCTGGTAATAAAACAGAGGCAATACGGTGTTCGCTACGCCTTGGCCTTGAACAGGTGGTACACTTACAAATACAGATTCGTGTACTTTCGCACATATGTTCCTAAATAAAAGACCGGAAGAACAGTAATATGCGGCACAACCGTCGTTATCACCTACAAGTCAAAATAACACCAAGACATTACATAGAAACTCTCAGAGCAACAGTGCGAATAAAAACACTATCGGATAACACAGCGAGATTAGAAACTCTTAAGCAACAGTGCAAACCCGAATAACATCATACAAAGCGACCGTACAAATAAACAACGCTCTCAAAAAGGAAATGTTACCTGTTTTCTTATATGCGTTATTAACGCCCATGCATTTCGATGGGGGCGAAATGCGAAAACACCAGTGTACTTTGATTTAGGCGCACGTTAAAAAACCCCAGGTGGTCCAAATTATTCTGGAGTCCCCCACTACGGCGTGCCTCGTAATTAAATAGTAGTTTTGGAACGTAAAACGCCGTAATTTAACTTAACATGGTACTGTCCTCAAAAAAAAAAAAAAAAAGAACAACAAATGCCATGTCACGCAACTCAAGTACACCAAAAGCGACCTAAGTACGCCGTGCACCGAAAGGTTGAGTACTTCGAGCTCATAGGCTGATTATAGCAATGGCGGTCAGAATTCTAGAACAATAAAAAAAACAGATTTTATAAATAAATGTACCAAAGGAGCATGTGGGAAAACCATTAAGAAGAAAAAAGTGGGAGGCTACAAACAGAGGTGTAAGCCTTCACAAGGAGTGAGTGAGTGAGTGAGTGAGTGAGTGAGTGAGTGAGTGAGTGAGTGAGTGAGTGAGTGAGTGAGTGAGTGAGTGAGTGAGTGAGTGAGTGAGTGAGTGAGTGAGTGAGTGAGTGAGTGAGTGAGTGAGTGAGTGAGTGAGTGAGTGAGTGAGTGAGTGAGTAGAGACTTCACGCAATTTTAATAAACCAACAAAAAGCACCAAAAATTATATGTAATACAGCGTTTTGTTATATTCGTCTAATTATTGATGAGTAATGAGCTGTGGTCTACTAAAGGATGTCTCTTGAACCAAAGTTCCGACAAGGGGACTTGCAACATTTTTCTTATTCTGTCATAGGTGCGATTTGAAGAACTGAGATATCTCTTTCTGCTGAGTTGCCAATTTAAGAATTCAGTACTTACACTTTTTTTTTCATAATTAACGAATGTTCGACAACTTTCGCATGTTTTACAACCTACGTGTGTGTAAAACAAAATTCATCTTTCTCTACAAAGTGCAGTAAAATTCATTTACGACTCATAGGTTGTGTGTAGAGAGCATCTCTGCGCTTCCATGTACTTGAATCGGAGAATTAGAGTTGAAATTGAGCACCAAGACTAAATGTAGTGCGTCTAAAAAAATAGATAAACGCCTTTGCTATTATCGCGCGCACGCAAATAAAAATTAATAAATAAAAAGAACACAATCGTTACGCTTCGGGGGAAGATATGTTTGGTGAACGCCAAACCAGTAGTAAGTTGCTTTTTCTTATATATTTTGCTATGTTTGGAATACAAAACAATATATTAATAATCGCCCCCTGGACATAAAGATTTGCTTATAACAGCCCTTACGTTTCTATCATTAATCACTGCAGCATGATACCATCAGTGTTGCGGCTGACTTAGCGCCTTATTTGCAGAATCTGGCATGAAAAAAAGAAACCTTTTACAATAAAAAAGGTCGCCCTCTTCACGCAATATTTCCAATAGTTTTGCACGAAATAAGTTGATTTCATAGACATCGAGTTTTGTTGGCATGACCGTCACAGTCACGGGAAGGACGTGGGCAAAATTACACTGACGATAAGAAAAGCGTTCCGTAATATGTCCGGGGAAAGAAGATTTCTGAAGTATCTCTTACTCTGATGTCATCTACTAAGACAGCAGTATACACGCCTGACAGCGAACATCGACCCACGAGAGACTTAATGTTTGCGATACATGCGGCTTTTTATTTTATTGTTAAGATAATTCTTACGAATCACCTTTCACACGTCAGCACTATTCTATTTCTTGAGCTAGAGTAGTCTCAGAAGTAGACATTATTTGCATAAAAAGTGAAAGTCGATATTTGAATACTAACAAACTTGTCTAAGTTAACTTGTAAATTGCTTACTTCCCACCACATGTTGCAATTTACGAATTAGTTAGCTAGTTAAATTGGGTTTATTGACGCAAAAGCGACTTAGGTTTTGCTGGGCCAGTCACAGGGTGTGTTAAAGTCAATGGTAGAAAAGAGTAAAACCTGCGTTATTTAAATTCTGCTCACAGAGCCTACTTCGTACAAAAAATTCACTACATCTGTAAAATGGACAAGGGAATCGTCTCCCAAAATGAGAATGGGGTGTAGTGGTATATGTGAATCGTATAAATCGTGGAAATGTTTTTGTCTTTGTCTTTCGATATGTGGGCATGTAATTAGAATGTGTAAGTGGTTCTTGACATTTATCCCATACCGGTTATGCTTCCTTTGTGAGTAGATAATTGTGCGTGAGGTGTGTGTGCCCTGTTCGGAGTCTGGCTAAAATTACCTCCATGAAGCGATCTTGGTGATAGCAGGTTTTCCATTCACCTGGCACCGGTTTGATGATGTGCAATTTGTTATTGCAATTTGCAAGTTGTTATTGCAATGTGAAATTTGTTACGAATTGCAGCCGGTGACTTCTAAGGCCATATCCAGTAGGAACGAATTGTGAAGATGACACCAGTTTCGAGATATGTGTTCAGAAAGTTCGCGACAAAACGCAATGGGGCTCCAGCAACTTTTGTGCTTCAATACATAAAAAGGCGATTTTGTGCGTGTGTGTTTGTGCCGGTGTTTTTAATTCTGGAGTTTTACGTGCCGAAACCACAATATGATCATGGGGCACACCGTTGCGGGGGTCTCCGGATGGATTTTGACCACCTGGCGTTCATTAAACGTGTGCCCAGCGCACGGCAAACGGGTGTATTTCTGCCCCATCGAAATGCGGCCGCCGCGGTCGGGACTGGCGTTTTGTTAAAAGGGTAATCGGAATAAAAGTGGATTTTTAGCGCAAGTCTTACTGCGCTTCTAATCAAAACTGTTACTACTCTCGGAATTCTTCCCAAGCGGATAAGACTCGTGAAATCGCTCACTTCGATTCGTGTATTGCAATGTATGTGCAATATATCTGCTGCAATATATAATGTCGTGATCGTCCGCTATAGCATTGCCTTCTGTGGTATCCGATATGAGCGCACACACGCCTCCAATCTCTGAGTCTGGATGGCGTAAAACACACCACCCGAATTTCCAAGCTCTGAAGACGCACGATTGCGAAGTCATTAGTGCGTTCTACTCCTAACTTATCATTACTGAAGGGTCGCGGTTTCAATCCCCAGGGGCAGTGGTGGGCGCGGTTGACTCTTCCTACGCAATGTGACAAAGCAGAAGCTTAAAATAAGGAGGTAGCCATACGAGGACGGCGTAACGGAAAGGGCAGGCACAGCAAACCGACATTCCAGCTGTTGCAGTGAACGTTAACGAGGACAAATAATCAATGCGATGGGATTGATAATAGGGCGCGCGCACTAATATTTCGATGCAGAGTGAACCGACTAAAGGTTGAGTGCAGAGAAACAATATAATGAAAGAAAGCTCGCCCGCAAATGCAGAAACTGCTCCGACAATTTTTGAAGAACTGCAGTGCGCGCGTAGACCGCGTACGACTTCCCGTCAAAGCGGAGCAGGATGCTTCGTTTCGACACAAACGCTATCTTATAAATGCGGCTTGTTGGGCGAGTTAGTGCATGTTACTTCGTAAGGATATTCCAGCAAACGGAAAGCAAAACCACTAAGAAATTATGAGGCAAGACACACAGAAACGATAAAGGGCAGTGCTGGAAGCGCCATCTAGATGTAAGCCAACGACCCATTCTTTAGGTTCACCATTTTTCGCCTCACGCAGTAGGCAACCATGGTCTAGATATGTGTTGCGACTGTCACGCGTTATCGGGAATGTCATTGTCATTGTCGGGGGATGTCATCAACAATATTTCTTCTTTTTTTCTTCTTCTTTCTGGGGTTTTACGTGCCACACCAGTTCTGATTATGAGGCACGCTGTAGTGGAGGGCTCCGGATTAATTTTGACTACCTGGGTGGGGTTCTTTAACGTGCACTACAACGCAAGCACACGGGCGTTTTTGCATTTCGCCTCCATCGAAATGCGGCCGCCGGGGCCGGGATTCGATCCCGCGAGCTCGTGCGCAGCAGCGCAACGCCTTAGCTGACTGAGCCACGCCGGTGGGTCATCAACAACATCCAAAGGGTATGAAAATTTGAGGAAAATTAATAAATAGAGTTGAACGGAAGTATAGGCAAAGTATACCGGAGGTCACGTGGTTAGAAAAAAAAACGAGATTGCGCGCGTCTGCGCATGCGTTGCTACGTATGACGCCGAAGGTCATAAGCGCGATGGGGGGACGACAGTACACTGCATCGACGTCAGTGGCGGCTTCACGCCAATGTCATTCCTGGAGCTGCGCTTATCTACTTCAGACGCCCACATTCGTCGAGAGATCATGGCGATATTGTGCTCCTAAACTTATGACTCGATTAAAAAAAAAATCACAGCATATCCACGGGGTGAATGATGATGAGTGGGCGAAGCTCCGGAGGGAATCATCGGATCTCCTGCTTAAGGGGACGCTAGCACAAACGCGTTAGAAACGTGCAGTACTCTCTAGTAAGGGGGAGCGGCCACAGCGTCTTACGCAGCCATTTACACATGCCGGAACGTGCACCGCGTTTGCCGACGCCATCACATGACTGCTGAGAGAGTATACCCCCCGTATTCATAAACGCTCCTCGACTTGAACTTGACTTGCCACCGCTTTGGGCAGCGCGTTCGAAACGCGTTGAAGGTAAGGCGGAGAGGCCACGGCGTCTTACACCAGCTTCTTACACGGGCCGTAACGCGCTAGCACAAACGCGTTAGAAACGCGCTAGAAAAGCGGCCTTTCGTTAATGTTGGGTATTTATAGCCATCGTGGTGCGTGTGTCCATGTCCGCTTCGTGGCGTAGTGGGCTTACGCCGCGCGCTCGGAAGCGAGGGGTCCCTGGTTCGATTCCGCGCTGCGGACACAACTTCGGAATTTTTCTTCTCATTTTTCTCAGACTGGTTACACACTACTTCTACGACGACGGGGACGGAACGGGTGCCGCTATAAGGAGCTTCGCCCCTAAAAGACAAGGTGTAAATTTGCTTGCCCGTGTTTTATTTTGGTGCTGTTAAGTCGCGCCAAACATGAGTAATGCTCGTTAATTTTCTTTTTAAATAAGCAATATTACCTCACATATTCGCTACCTCCCGTAGTTCCCGCAAGCAACCTGTCCCCAGTGGGAATAAATGCGGAGGGCAGTAGAAGCCCGCTTAAGCCCAAAATTGTTTCGAGCATCCCCTTTTATCCAACGTCCTCATGTCTTAATTCACCCTGTCCGCTGTAGCTGCATCGGCAGGACATCGAAATCCACCACACGACAACACGAGTCATAAACAACAGTGTAAGCGCAGAAATGAAGTCAGCACTGGAATAAATATAATCATTTCTGAGGCCATACTGTTCGTATACGTAATGCGCAAATGAGAATCAAATACAGTTCTTGAATTGCCTATTAATGCAATTGTTTATCTTTACTTTGTTCTTTTTGTTGTTGTTTGCCTTTTGTGGCTCGTATACTTACGAGTGATTTATTACGCTTATGTGCACATCAAAAACTGCAATGTGGTAAAAATTATTCCATAGTTCTCCACTATACGGCGTGCTTGGCCATCAGGTCCTGGTGTGGGCACGTAAAGCCCCATAATTTGTTTTTATTTGCTAGAGTGAACTTTTTGTCTCATGCATGAAATACATGTATTTCAGAATCTCATGTTGCTCTCCCTGTCAACATACTCAAGGTGGACGTACTCCGTATTCTGGGCCTCACTTTCCAGAAGGACGGTGCCGGTCTCGCCGCCATTAAAAAGCTGCAAGCGACAGTTACCCAAGTCGCGCATTTGGTGCGAAGAGTGACTAACAAAAAGCACGGCCTGAAAGAGCAGGACACAATCAGATTAATACAAGCCCTGATAATCAGCAGAGTCACTTACGGCACCCCGTACCTAGGTCTTAAGAACAGCGAGAGAGACAAATTGAACACCCTAATACGAAAAACCTACAAGCTGGCACTGGGGCTTCCACCGACAACAGTCGACGGAGAAGCTACTCAGCCTGGACATCCACAATACTTGGGAGGAACTAGCAGAGGCCCACAAGACGAGCCAGATAGAGCGACTCAAGCTCACCAGCACGAGCAGGGACACCCTAATAAGACTGGTCTACTCAGTCGAATATGAGTCCAGAAAACAGCGTGTTCCTCTGCCCCTGAGGGAGAAGATCACGGTGGCCAGCATCCCGAGAAACATGCACCCTGAATACAACAGAGAAAGGAGGCGAGCGAGAGTGCAAGCTCTACGTAAGGCCTACGATGGACCAAAACAAGGAGAAGTCAGATACACCGACGCGGCAAAGTACAAGAACAGAGTGGCCCACGCTATCAGCGTGATCAACGGCGAAGGACAAGAGGTAGCAGCGGCCTCAGTAAGCACTGCAGACATCGACTGCGCGGAAGAAACGGCGATAGCCCTGGCAGCCACTACGGGCAAGCGAGAGGAAGATCACATCACAGTCATTACGGACTCGCAAACAGCATGCAGAAATTACCAAAAGGGCCGCATTTCCAAACAAGCCCTGAGCATCCTCGAAAAACTAGACAATTTTCAAGAACTGTACATTGTCTGGGCCCCGGGACACGAGTCCCTGGCGGGTAATGTAGCGGCTAACGCTGCTGCCCGAGATCACATTCTCCGGGCTATCCCACCGGGTTCACGAGCACCGGCAGACCAACATGATAGCGTCCCGAAAAGATACGCCGATATCCTGAGTCATTACAGACTGGGCAGGAGGATCTACCAACCCCCGCATCCCAAGCTAACAAGAGAAGAGGCAGTGATCTTCCGCAAACTACAGACCGGCACATTCCCGCACGGCACCCTGCTACACGCCATGTATCCTACGAGCTATAATCACAAATGCGCCTTCTGCTCTGCGCCCGATACCCTCTACCACATGGTATGGGGATGTCAATAAACCCATCGACACGACCCATCACCGGACCAACCGTCGAGCAGTGAGAGGCCCAGCTGACAAGCCCGAGCCCTGAAGACCAGCATCGCCTGGTGAGCAGGGCCAAGCTATCGGCTCAGGCCCACGGCATCCTGGACTAGGGACGCCGCCCACCTCGGACGATTTGAGCGTCTCCTCATTTTTCTAAATAAAGTTTATTCCTCCTCCTCCTCATGTTGCTCTTGATTGTAGATGCAAGCTTGTTGGCACTCACCACAGAAATCTATGTGGGCGCCACAACTCTGTCGAGCTGCAATGCTCAATTCCCGTAGACCCTTCTTTCTCTCTTCAAGAAACAAAAAGAATCATTCATTCATTCATTCATCTGCGTATCCTGTACAGAATGAATCGTATATATAAACTTAAGTTGCAAACAATTCGCTGTTAAAGCACGATGTCTGAAAAACTCACAGCAGCCAAATATGTGATTGACAGCCTTAACAGGGCCAGAATGAAACTTCTCGCCAATGCAGCAAATTTTCGGGGGGGGGGGGGGGGGGGGACGTTTCGGGGGGAAGCTGTTCTCAGGGAGCTGTTTTTAAGAACAGCATGGGTTTATTAGGTAGAACATTGATGAAAGATCGGAAAGACCTAAGGGTCTATCAGTTGTAAACAAAATGCAAGATTCAGTAAACTTCCCCTGTGAAGCAGCCTGCCAAACTGCTCTCAAAGGCATTTGCAATGGCCGCTTCATTCGAGCTAGGCTGTGAGCCAGCAAACAGTGCCCTACTGCTTCCGTAGGGTGGAATAACTCAGTTACACAGCTTCGCCGTCTTTGATGAATCAGAAGCCAGATTGAAATTCTTCTGCTAAGTTTTCATACTGAGCTTTACCTACATGGTACGAAAGATGAAAACCGTGACGCGATTTTGTGTCAGCTCTCCGCTACACGTGTAATCGCAAAAGTGTTTTGGAAAAAGTGACACCGCTCACCTACCTCGGCAACCGTCTGTAGGTGGCAAGCTGTCGGCGTTCGCTTTGTTTACCGTATTTAAAAACCCACGCACGCACACACACACGCACACTTATACTTGAAGTTGGATGTGAAATACTGAAAGCATTTCTGATGCTACTGCTGCTGCCTTTTCAGGGTGTTTGCTTACCATGTAGGCCTGCAGACGCACCAGGGCGATCCTTCGTCTGATGAGATGCAGGCCAAGAGTTGGATTCTCAAAACAGATGGTATCGTAATAGCGGAGGAAAGCTAAAATGGCCGCGTACACTCGTTTCTGTGCGTGGTATAAAAAAGCACGCGTTAAGAATTAATCCGCATGTCCATATTTTCTGATCCAGCTTGTCTAGTCGTTACGGCGAGAAACACCTGCAATAACTGAAAGCGATAAAATAAAATAGTACACCGCAAGTTTACCGGAGGACCAGCACGAAGAGCGCCAAGTTCAACTATAAGCCTTACCAAGCAGCGATGGTCAAAACATTGTGAGCATGTATACCGGTTATCGCGCTCGTAACCAGGCTGAGAAAAACTCCTGTACATTTGTTGTCCGTTGCAACCTGCTTTCTCATAAAGATGAGCGGTGTCTTTTAGGTCTTGTCGGGTCTTTGGGCAGGCATGCCAGTAGAATTACGAAGCTGCCTATACGAAGATGCCTGGACGCACGTTCGTCACCATCATCAACTCTATTCTGGTCTGACCGAATGTGGTCTGGTCTGGAATCTATTCTGGTCTAACCGAAGTATCGAAACGATAGATTTCGCGTTCAGGACGTTATTTCCTCCAGCGCCAATTATCTCAGCAACCGAGTTGCTATAACAGTACGTGGTGTGACTGGGTGTGATATTAGACCTTTGAATACACCGTTCATCGACGACGAAGTGCGAAGAGCTTGCCGAAAATTGCGTTTAAAATTAGAGGTTTGCATGAGCACTCCAAACATTAACTTTGTTCGACCATTTCGGATACAGGGCAACGCGCAGTAATACAATGTAGTATCTAACACGAACGTCACCTTGAAATCGATCTCTTTAGCACGGTAATAATATAGAGAACAGTATCGAGGTGAGCCCCTAAGGTTAGAAACAGCTGGAGGAGAACAAAATGAGCAAAATAACAAGGAACACAAACAGTAGGTGCAGAAGAAGGAAAGAACAACATGAAAAGCCTGTAAAGTCTTGAAACAATAGGTTGACATTTACAACGGACAGAAACATTCAAAAAAGAAATTTCGCAGCACTCAATAAACCTTAGGAGAAAGGACATCAAAAATTCGCTAAGCAAATATGGGAAGTGGCAAGGAGGATTCAGAAATGCAATGCACCAGTGCACCTGTGACCCCACCGTCCATTTATTCATCGACCAGATCGATCGAGAAGTTCATGTTTCCTTTAACTAAGAAATCATCTCTTTTCAATGAATCATTGTCTATCCTGAATGCGAAGTGGAAGTGTACCAATGGGACTTCATCGTGCTTGCAGTCACAATGCTCGTTAATTGAAGTCACAAACGATTTTGCAGTCCTCCACGATTCCACACCTTCACGCGCCAAACAGGCGGCAAACACCTGGAGTCCTCCAGCATCCCGTAAAACTTTATTCGCACAATTATATCAAAAGTAGAACCACATTTTCCCTTCCAGACGGACAGCGTAAAGTAGGTATCCCTCATGTGCAACACCGTAATCTGAGCAAACTTTTTTAGGTCTCCCTGCCACTGACGGATTTCGTCACAGTTTTCCAGAAACAGGACATACCGCACGCGCCCAATTTCTCTAATCCGCGCGGGTGTCGTATACAGCGCACTGATTAAATGCTGAGTGTGACCGAAGCGAATGTTACAATAAGCATTGACACGGCTGGAGTCAGAGTGCGGGGAAGTTTGCCGCAAGTGTTCCAGCGCACTGAGTGACAGGTAAGTGAAGTGTTCCAACTTTCGAAGTATCAGCGCCTTTTCCGAGCGCAACGACAGCGACGACGACGTGCTGGCTTCGGCCGCCGGATTCGGCTGGTGCGGAACGGTCGATGTCATCATGGCGGTGATTTGAGCCATCTCATCCTTTAAATTCTGCTCGGATGCTCTGAGCACGCGAGTGATCTCAGCGAACTTGGCTTCCTGGTTTCTGACTTGTTCTGTAAGCTCATTTAACTGACCTGAATTACTGGATGCAGCTGGTCGTGGTTGGGATCCCCCAACATCGCCTTCAAGTCTTCAAGAGCAGCACTCACGTCTTCAATGGTCAGTGCTGTATGCTCCGAGCGCCTGTACTCTGCGATCGCACAGGGCACACCAGCAGTGCATCCGGCCGCGTAGTGCTTTGGCAGGTCACTGTGCTGGACTCTCTCGCCGCATCGCAAACATTCCACGCTGTGAAATGTGCACTCGTTCTCGTAGTGTTCCAGCATACGGTCGATGGTGCCCGTGTACTCGCAGCCGTGCGTTTCGTTCCAGCAATACACCTTAATAGCAAGACGAAAAAAAAAAAAAAAAAAACAAGACATATCAATAACAAACAATACAATTTTTGATAACACATTTTTTTTTTACTAAAGGCTCGTTGCATCGCTGTCTCTAACATTTAGAACACACATTTGCATGAAGTCAGGTGCTAAGCAACGAATACGCGAGATTCTATGGCTAAGTAAATATGCTAAACACGTTAAAGGTTTTACGTGCCAATACCACAATCTATTTATATGAGGCACGCCGTAGTGATGTACTCCGGGATAATTTGGACCACCTGGGGTTCTTTTACGCTCTCCTAAACCTAAGTACGCGGGTGTTTTCGCATCTCTCCCCGATCGAAATGCGGCCGCCGTGGCCAGGATAACATGCTCAACATCACCAAGCAGTATCTGTTGCTGTCTAAACAATAAGGAGGCATCAAATATGAATATTAGATCAAGGTCAATCACCTAATTATGCTTCTAAAAAACAAAACAGCTACTCTTACACAAAAAGCACGCTTGGTGAGCCCGAATCGAGGAAAAAAAGACCATATTTCAACTATTCTTTCAGGTCCTAACTCATCTGCGGCGACAGTTGCATTCTTGTGCGCTGGAAACCGCCATCTTGTTTTCACTTTATACCTTGCTCCTCAAGTAAATGCGCTTACCCACAGGGCCAACGTAGCAAAAAGGAGGCTTTTTTGGGGTCGGTTGTGGAAAACTAAAGTCGGTAGTGGTTGAGGAAAAATGTCTTAAAGGGGCCTTGAACCCCTGTTCGGGCTTGGTGAAATAGCATAGTCCGCGGTTAGAATTCGCTGCTGTGAACATCTCAGCCAAATTTTGCTATCGTACGTGGTGCGTGGAACTCGCAAGCCGAGCGCGAAGTCACCTTTCTCTCAAACGCTCTCTTTTCAATAGAAGCCATGATGCTCACTCTTTTCTGGACGTTTATTTCCTAATAAAGAGCATTCCAATACGCGGCTGCTATTGGTAGCTGCGCTCGGCTACGTAGCGTAGATATCGCGGCCGCCGCGGGGTGCCGCCACGAGTCCACTGGCGGCACCCCGCGGCGGCTCGCTGAGGACAACCGCGTTCGGCTTACACTTAGCGCGTCGTAGGCAAGAAGGTTGCGAAAAATACTTGTCGTAGGCATGGTCGTAGGCACCAAAATGAGAAGTTGGGGCGTCTACATTAGCATCCAAGATGAAATGCGCGCCATGGCGGCATTTAGAAGGCGGAGCGTGGTCGGCACGCCCCAATCTGGGGTAATCTTCACAGTGTTAGGCATTGAAGAAGGAACGGAAGCACAGCGGTGGCTGTGTTTGATTGCCAATAACTCCGCTTTTGTTGAACGAAATAAAGTGCTTCTTGCGACAAAGTACTCTGTCAAATAGCCTATTTTCCTTTCAAATATAGTTCTCCACTTCGATAAAAAGTGATTCAGGGTGCCTTTAAAGTAAGAACTTGAAGAAAATGTACAGCCGGAAGCAACGCAATTGTTTATAAGAATGATCAGTGAACTCGTTCTTGTGATGTACCCAATTTCTCTTCTGATGTTTCAGTGCAAAGTCAAAGAGAACGAGTGCAATTTTGGAAGAGAAAGTGATTATTTACCATTAAATGAACAGGACCAATTTCTTTCAATTTTGCGTCGAAACGACATTAGGTTTTCTATAATTTCTCTCTCTTGGGCTGTCACACTCAGATATGAATAAATATCGAGCATCAACAGAATATTTCACATGAGCCTAGAGCGAGTTTGTGTTGTTTTATTGCGTTAGTCTTGATAGACACTAAAAAGGAACATTTTGTCACGGTGAATTAGTAGATTACAGTTCGGCAATAGTAAAACGGGCACTCTTATCTTACGACGGTAGTTTGGTTTTTTCCTACTCACCTTCAAGCTGCTGGCTTTCCTAGCAGGAAAATTGACACCATTGCATTCGGTTTCTTCGAATGGCTCTTGATCCAATGGACAGTGCCCGACGCCCCCTTCTAAACTGGCTCCGTGGCAAGACTGGCACAGAGCGTGCGAGCACGGCAACAGCACCGTCTGTTTCGGGATCATGCGGCAGAGGCCGCATACACGTGAATTCGGCACTTCGTCGACGAACCGCGTCGGTCGCCAGTTAACGCCGGCGATGACGTGGTCGCGAAAACGGTGCACCTGTCCTGTTCCATGATCCGGCATGGCGGTGTCTTCAGGCGCGAATACTACGCTCGTTCAAGAGCACAGTGCTTATCGCAGTGCTTATTCACGGAGCTTATCGCTATGCCCTTTGTCGAAAGTACAAACAAGGACAGATAAAATGGGCCCTGCGGCCACTATCGCGGACAATGCCGAGAACTTTTCGCACCTTGACCTTTGCAACGCGGCGACGAACAAGTGCGTTGCACTCGTAGGCGGCAGCCGCTCCACATATCTACCGCTGATTCAAAAGCAGCAGTCGCATGGACTCATGGCTTGTTTCATTATCACGTGCCACTGTCCCAATATCTAAAATCGTTAAGCAACTGAGACAAGACGGGAAAACGAATGATTTCTTATCGTCAGCGAGCATATTGCACGTAGTCAAGAAATCTTCCACATATATAACAGTCAAAAGAAGCAAGCAAATAAACGAACGGCATCTAATACCCCTGACACACGGGCAAAAGTAAAGTCCTTTGCAAGAAACCCCTTTTGTTACTCTGAAGGACTCTTTGCAGAAAGGAGTTGCGCCGATGACACACGGCAGCGCACTAACTTCTTTAGGTGGTTCCTCAAATGAACGCCGAAAAAAAAGAAAGAAAAAAGAAAAGAAAAAGCGCTGCTTGTTAAAGCAGCAAGAGAGAAAACATTTACAAGAAGCTGCGCATGTAGAATACAATTAGTGATTGTAGAACCTATAAACAATTTTTCCCATTTTTGATGGCGTATAATGCGCATATTTGGAATTTAACATGGCGGCGCTAGCGACGTGGTGCGGGCGCTTGAGAGTATAGCTAGAGTAAATCTTCATTGTTCGACAAATCGCATTACCCGCTAAAGTTTAAAACATTTTCCAAAATAAAACCAATACTTACAGGGCACCTTAGTTATGTAACAGGTTTTCTTCTATTGGGCCAGTATCTTGTAGCGATGCCTTTCCGGTAATAATGCCTTTTCGGGCTTATCGCGCTTTGTCAGTGGCCAGAGCGACGGTCCGCTCGCGTTATCAAAGCGATCAACCGGCCGTGAGCGGTGGATGATAAGACTAGTGTAGAATAAGACGTAAGGCATCGCTACAAAATCGCGGCCCAAGATGAGTTGTGCACGCTGTATGCGAGAGTACACCTTTGCGCTTGAAAAGTAGATTCCCGATCTTCTTTCCCGCAGAGAAACTTTGCTGAGAGGGAGATACTCCTTTGTCGTGTGTCACTGCGCTTGAACGCCTTTCCAGTAGATGTCCCCTTACCTAAAGGACTTTAGAGTGCCCGTGTGTCAGGGGTATAAAACGAAGAAGGCAGTAGTCTTTGTAAAAGCCCTTTAGCCCGCCGTGCGAATCAGTGACAGCGATAGCGAAGTTCAGCACACCGCTTCAGAACCTCGGACGGTGTTCTAAATACACGCAGTTTGGTAGAATTTGCGCAGCACGCAAAAGAGAGTTCAGCTGGGCAGAGGGAACAGCGCCGTGGCAGCGTCCAGGGGTCTCGCAACGCTCGCATGATGAAAGACGCCGCCATGTTGCGTTGCAGGCGTCGCACGTCGATTGTGCACGAGATGAGGCCGATGGGAAACCATTTGGCGCCAAGTTTTTATTATCACTTAGCACCTATTTAATCTCTTAATTATCAATTGTATTATCTAATATATTGCCACGCCCCTGGTCATATATCCCTTATCTAATCTTTCCTGCTCTAGTTACCTTCCTTATCTATTACATTCCTTATCTTCCTTATCTAGGACTATCTAATCCGTCCCTTATCTAACATATTGCCACGTCGTCTTCGTCGTCAGCGTGCCCAACCACGCTGACGACGAAGACGACGACCTCGAGAGTGCTAGCGAGGTGCTAGAAAAGAAAAGGCCAGAACTGAGCCCTGGTTATAATTGTCTCCATCAAAAACGTCTCTCCGCTCTTTCCTCTATTGAACCGTTACAATATCATCTATAATTCACAAGCGAAGACGTTTTACAGGATGCTTATTGAAGGTTGTAAAGATCATGCGGAACATGCGATCTGTGGGAACCGGTGGACGGGAAGGTAATTTGATGTAGACGAATCTTGTGTTACGGCTGAATGTACTGACGTTACGTAATGCTAACACACGCTACGTTACGTTATGTAGATGCTATAGGTCGATGCCATATGCATGTGACAGCATTGCTTGCGTTGAAGCAATGCTACACGGGAATTATTTAGGCTGACTTCTTTTCCTGGACCGTGTACCAGTGTAAATACTGGTAAGGGGATACACAATGTAACGCTTGTCGCTTAACCTGACTGCACCCCTAGGAAAGTCAGGTCTATTCACACCACTTCACGAATGCGTTGGTAAATTTTAGCGTAACTGTCCTTTGACACTTGCGTCCGCACCTTAGACGCAAGTGTACATCATCACGGCACTCCGACGCGAACGATTGCCACGTTACTCGAGGACAAAAGGTGTGTGAGATTACCATCACCATCATCACTAGTCTACATTTATGTCCACTGCAGGAAGAAGTCCTTGCCCGGCGATCTCCAATTTCCCCCGTCTTCCGCTAGCTGATTCCAACTTGCGCCTACAAATTTCCTAATTTCATCACCCCACCTAATTTTCTGGCGTCCTCGACTGCGCTTCTCTTCCCTTGGCACTAATTCTGTAACTCTAATGGTCCACCGGTTATCTACCCTTCGCATTGCATGGAATGTGGGAGATACCTCCCGGTATGTCCCCTCGGTGGAACAGCGATGAACACCCTGATAAAGACTCGGATACAAACCCTCATAAAGAGGCAAGGAATCGAAGCCCAACATGCCGCGCATGAGGGACAGTGATGCGATAGCATTAGCAAGTTTGACATTTCACTCCCACACCTTTGATTGCACTGCCTCCAAGAAAAGCCCGCGTCACAGATTACCCTTGCGAGAACTCATACCTTAATTGCACCTCGTACACAGAGTGGTCCATCAAATAGTGGTGTATAAACATTATAAACTTTATTTCTGTAAGGCGTCTTGGGCGGTGGGTGGGTCCCTCAGTCCAAAGTTCACTGGTGTCTGCGACACGCCTGGCCCCTTGATCGAGAAGCACTCTCTGACTCTCTCGATCTTGCCTAGCAGGCCAAACCTCCCATTGCCTGTTACTTGGCATTTGCACGGTGAGGGCTAAATTGAAATCTGGAGGTAGTAGTTGACACGTCGACGTTACCTGCCCAACAGTTGGCCTCGAGCCCACCAATTAAGTATAATAAGTTATGTACACTCATTTTTCATCGACGTGGTAAAAGAGAGGAAACACAGTGTTGGCTATTCCTTGGCCTCGAACCGGTGTAAGTCGGATATGTACCTTCGTGTGCTTTTGCACTTATGTTCGTAGATGAAGGAGCGGAAGACCAGCAACATACGGCACAAGGACGTTATCACCTACAAGAAATAACACAATCACATTACATAGAAACTCTCAGACCATCATCGCAAACAACAACAATATCGCATAATATCGCAATACCGCTATATTAGAAACACTAAAGCAACAATGCAAACCATAACATCACATCTCATACATGGCGACCGTACAAATATCTACGCTCTTATAACAGAAACAGTTCTTTTGAAAAACAAAACGCCCAACGTGCTGCTGTATGCAATATATACATGTATATATGAAGTGAGGGTATGCCGGGATCCGGTAGATCAACAGGAACTTGAGGTTGAGGACGCACGTACGAAAGAAAAACGATACTTTATTGCCAACCGGCCTTCGTCAGGGATTACATGTATGGTTTCATGTATTCCCTGATGAAGGCCGGACCCCTGCCGAATTCGGCTGAGTATACGAGCAATGTCTGACAAAATTGCCGACCGAGAAAAAAATCAGCGCCCAAGCACTCCGTACAGATGGTTAAGCAGCGAAGCTGCAACGTGCGGCCCGGGTGTTTATCACTGTGGTAATCCGGACGTTTCATTAATGCATTTCTCAATTATTGGTTACGTCTTTGTGTATATTCACGAGGTTAAAGACACTTTCGGGCCTGCGACGGAGAGAACGGCAGGTGATCCGACGGCGGCGCGAGGCGCCGTCACTTAGTGTGACTTTTTACGCACGCCGCTGCCGCAAGGGGCAGCACCTGTTCTGGGGTCCACCTTTTTCTCTAGCTTTGCTGGCACTCCTATTGGCGCGCGCGGCAAGCAACGAAGCGGGAAGCCAGCGCCGAAGGGAGCGGGGAGAGGGGGGGGGGGGGGCATTTCTAGTCTGCCAACAAACGCGCTCGTCGCTCGACCGCGCCGTCTCTTATCTCTCCCACGCGCAAGCAAGGAAGCAGGAAGCCAGCGCCGGAGGGAGCGGAGGGGGGGGGGGGGGCATTTATACTCTGCCAACAACCGCGCTCGCCGCACCGTCTCTTACCTCCACACGGCTCTGACCTTTATGCGCTGTGCATTCGCCGCTCAGTTTCCGTTGAAGCGATAGACCGCACGTACCTTTGCCGCTGCGGCGTATGCGCTTGCTGCCAGCGTTTTGACAGTCGTTGTCTGAAGTCATTCAGTGTGATCTATTCATGTTTGTTTGTGGGCGCTCACACCACGCTTGTTCATTCAGTTAGTAATAGTCGGGCCACATTTTCCAACGCACGCTACACATGCAATGCTGCCCGGATCGGCAGTGCAGCGCTACAGGTGTGTCCCTTCGCACTTATTTCGATGCATATATACCGTTCGCCTGCTTAAACCGACTCTATTTGGTTGGAGGAACGTCCCTTTATATGTCTGCCGACATTCTGAGCTATAATTTGGCTCGAGACCGCATGAGTGATTTATTGAGGGCTCTATCAGCTGTCCTCTCACCGTATGGTTGCATTAGACTCTAATTTAGATATTTAAGAGAAACATAGGCAATATAATTGCGTACTTACTGAAAGTGCCAAATTGAGCACCGTGTAACATGCATTCAGAGGAGTGCTAGAGCACTAGATAAGCTCCCACAGCTTCCAACATGTACAAGTAATGCGTTGCTCAGTCTGCAAAGTGTCACGGCACAATTTGAGGGGTGCTATAATTGGTTTCTGAATAGTGTTAGCAGTGCAGTAGCCAGAGAAGACTGCAGTCGCTTCCCTCATTTTTATTGTAAGAGAAGTAATGCCCAGCATTATAGCAGGTCGTTTACCTCCTTTGAGAAAACACGTAATTATATATTTTAATGGTTAAAACAAAACAAAAATTAAAAACAAAAGTTAGAAGCAACGCAGAAACAAAACCAACACCACGTGTTTGTTCATTTCAGCAAACGCGCACGGTTGCAAGCACGTTGCAAGCTTGGGCCGTATTGACTATCCGGCCGTCGGTTGCTCCGCAGATGTTTGGTTTCGCGTTACCGTATCGACGGTATCAACAGCATCTTTTTCGCAGAGATATCCTTTGTTTCCCTGCTCGCGGGTCCTTTTCTCCTCTTCATGGACTTTTGACAGGTAGCTGGGGCAGTTCGGAAAGATGGTTGGAACAGCATATCTGATGAAATAACCGCTCGACGAGTTGTGCTGGCCAGCACGACACCAACACGTCTTGCTGACGTGACGACTGTCACAATGTAAAATTTTCGCAGACATGGGCAGTGGATCGGAGAACACGGTCGCTACGGGGAATGGCCTCTTACCACGTTTCCGGGCGAGATTCTTCGTTGGGAGCGCTTTAAGAGCGATACCGGCTCCTTGCAGGACACGTAGCCAATATATTGCGGCCGGGTACAAAGCACTTTTTGCTCGTATTAACGCCCAATTACGCACTTCTTGCAGCCCCCACATACGCAGAAGATTCAGACCAATTCAGTCAGCGGATCAGAGCGCATCTCTGCAATCACCGAGTCGAAAGGAATCATTGAGACGGTCCCACACATCACCCTACACCCTGCAGCTAAGCTGCCGATCGCCCAATCAGTGAGCGTCGGCGATTTGACACCACGAAACGGCTCTTTATCTGGCCAGACGGAGCAACAAGAAGCGCACCTGGTGCGCGCTCCGATTGACTCCGATTGACTCCGATGCGGCGAGCAGTGGCAAGCGCCGCGCGCCGTCTGCTCGAGCAGACGACGCGTCTCTCTCGTGTCGGAAATGACGGTATTTTGACAGTAAGTGGCATGAAACCTTCTACCTGGGCTGCGATCGCGCAAACAGCTCGCTTTCCGCACGTTCGGTTTGACTGCTACGTCACAATGTGGGAAATCTGCGGTACCGCCCCGCTGCCTCTGACGGCCGCTGACGCAATCACAATTCTGATCAATCCAGAGAGGGCAAGCGAAGGAACGGAAAAGCGAGCTGTTTGCGCGATCGCACACTTGCTCAGGATTTGGCGTCGGAATAACGAAAAATTGCTTATCTTTAGGTATGGATGTTTCAATGCTGACGGAGGTCGGAAATTATCCGCGCTTGTGCCCCTGCTCTAAGGCCCCCTGAACACGTGCTGCCCCTAGCGGCGGCGCTCACTTCCGGTCACACGAAGTGGCCGCTCTCGCGCCGCAGCGCGGGCGCTCCGTCGGAGCGCCTCTCTTCTTACACCGTGTTCGTAAGTATACGCAACGTTCTCTAGTGTTGCTCATTCTTTTGACAGTTGTGTTGCACTTGTCAACGCGGACTTTCTCCGTTCAGTCCCCGGAAAAAGAGAACACGACAGAAACATCCGTCTACACGGAGGGAGCTGTTGTTTGGACTATTCAAAAAAACGTCGTGCTTACGCACCCATTCGCGAAAGCGTTGACGTCACGCGAAAAGGCATTGGCATAAAAAAAAGTCATCTCTACAAAATAGCACCCCAAGCGCGCAGCAGCATCTCCCTTTCGCCCTCTCTGCTACGTCGAGGATCACTCGTGACGTGGCGTCGCAGCCAATTAGAATTCAGGCGCCATTTCACTGCTACAGCCTACAGACGCTGGCTTTCTCGCTTAACACCATAAACAATTATTCAACAACCAAACGGAAACCTCCTGAGATACATGGGTCCTCGCTCGCAGTTGAACAAATTACCTTCATTACGTCGTAGTCAATATGGGAGAAAACACACAGCATCGCTTCAGGTTCAGAATGAGAATTTATTAATAAAGACTCAGTAATGTTAGAAGTATTTAGTAGACATAAGGATACATCAGGTTCATAACATGTCTAACCTCCGAACCTCCAGGGAACAGTCGGTAGACAGAGAATACAAAGCGAACACTTGCAACAAAAGGAACAAAGGTGTCCATTTCTTTTGACTGGTTTTCCTTGACAGCGTTTATCGATGAGCAGAACACAGCTTCAAAAAACTTATACAGAATATCAACTACGAAAAACAGCGCCCCATTGTGGGACGAGCTAAATTGTGACCAGTCAATATATGTATCCCCCCCTTCTAAGAGCAGGCTGTTCACTGCAGGTGAGCATCCGTTTGTGTTCCGAATGGGCAGAGCGCTAAAGATTTCAGGCTATGATGGTGGAGGCAACGCACGTGTCATTCTAGCAATATTTATCGATACTATAGCAAAGAACCTGGCGAAATATTTATTGCTACAATTTACGAAATGCACACACTAATTTTCACAGGCATGACATTCGCGGTAACGGCACTTTATTTCTTGCACTGAACGTAGAGTTACAACAAGTAAACCGATTACAGAAACAACTTATAACTTATTCAGTTCAGAAGAATTCGCTCTATATCGTGTCAGGAGAATCATCTTACGGTTACAAATAAAAACTTCGCTTAATATCGCTCCGTGAATCACTCTGTAAAATACAGTAATACGGTTCCAGTACACAGCGGAATGAATACTTTGCGGAGGGTCCAAAGTAAAATGACTATACACACGGATACATACGCAGTCTCTTTTTCAGTTGACATGCAGAACATTAATTTAGATGCAAGGTAACAAAGAATCTGCTTGTAAAACCTCCTCGCATATTGTAACGGGAGCCTGGCGCCTTGAGTCGGTATTAAGCGGTCCACGACACACCCAAATCTTAGGCATCCCAAACCAACTATTCCCCGGCTCCCACTGCTACTCAATCATTCTGCTTGTCCTTCTCTCCCCCTTATTTCACTTGCGGCGTTCTTCTCTACCGTTACAACATTCTTTTTTCTGACCTTTCTTTTTTTCTCATTTTCTTTGCATCAGTAAGTTATTAACGCTTAGGAAAAGATTTCCCGCATCTTTCCACGTCCTGTTCACACGGGCGAGCATCCGCTGCGTTTGCATTGTCTATACATATACGACAGCTTGAATGTAAAGTTTGTTGTTGTGAAGATACCCTTCGCCTCTCAGTGGGTCGAGTTCCGTATGGAATGAAAAAGAACAAGAGCGTTGAGAGTAACAAAAAGTGCCACCAATGATTTCCTCCATCTGCTTGTTTATTCCAGGCACTCCATGCATTACCGTCAGTGAGCAGTGGGTTGGCACTCTGCCGGCCCTGTCAAGGAGTATGAACGTCAAGTAGAGCATGAGAAAGCTATTGCCAGATGTATACTGTTCATATCTGAACACAGACAACTGAAGAACGACACCATTATCGTGCCGCAAAGCCAGGTCTGAAAATTTCTCAAACAAATTTTCCATGGGACAGTAGAACAGTTTGTCGGCGCCATCGATCTCGAAAGTGTACCGCACGTAGGGCTGAGGCGAAAGACCCAATACTACTCGGTCTGGAAATTCTCGGATAAAGTTGGTACGCAGTCGGTGTCTATTCTCCTTGCGATTCAACTCTTTGACGGCGCTCAACGACACGCTGCAGTATGACGCCAGCATTCGAAGCGCCACCTCGTTTGAAGGCTCGATACTTGTGCTGGTTCCCGCTGCGTGGGCAACGCCGCTGTTGCCCTGGTGAAGGTTTATAGCACTGTCTACTCCGTACGAGACGAGCGCTGATGAATTGCCACTTGGCGCAACAGCAGTCGCATCCACCGGGTTATGCCTTAAGGCTGCCACGTCGCGGGCTACCTCGCTTAAACAAGAGCCAAAATTGCTTGCCCGCTCAAGTAGTTCGTTCAATAGAGTCTGAATGATAGCCAGCTCATCACGACCCGCGCCTCTCATCAGGGCTACCAACTCTTCCAACGGTACATTCATACCGCGAGCAGTTTGTCCACCACGCCGCACTAGGGACGGCTCACTTGTGCGCTCAGGGGAAGCGCTGTCGGCGCCTACGGCCGTGCAGTGGGTCAGCAGGTTTGTGGGCCGGACTGCGGTCCGGCAGTGCGGGCATTCAAGCGCGTGGAAGGTGCACTCCTCTTCATAGTGCCGCAATACAGCTTCCATGTCGCCCACGAACTCGCAGCCCCAGGGTACGTTCCAGCAGTGGGCCTTGAAAAGAAGTGAGCAAAGTGGTGAGCCCAGCGGCCACACTTCTTTACCGCCATCATCGTCACCAGATACACCTAAGCACTCATTTTACGTGATATGCATCAAATGTATGAGACTTAATGTTAAGAGACATGAAGACTGTGGTTTCGGTCTCTCCTTTCTTTCTCTTCCCCTTCTCCCTTCCGCCAGCGTAGAGTATACTGGCCTGAATCCACCGTAGTCGGAACTCACTACGAACCGCGGGTGAGGGGTCACAGCTCTGACTGTTCAGGGCTGCTGCGAAAGTGGCAGCGAGCGGCTGGTACGGTGCGGTCGAGAGAAGGGTCAGGTGCGCACGCGCGAACTCGAGCAATACCTCTACAAGGTCAAGAGAATAAAAAATGAAGTTTGACATGACATTTCGCATACTGATGCGAAAAGAATTTAACGTATGTACTTCTTTTTCTCAACAATTACTACTTCGGGATGCCTCTGTGTAGCCCAAGTAATTCGTACATCAGAAAACAGCTTGTCTTCTGCCGTAACAGAAAGGGCGCGAAGGAATATTCAACGCAATTTAGGACGACAACGTTAATAGCTGTGATGAGATTGGGAAATTTTAGGGAATAGGAAGTAGTAAGCTGACGACCGACATAAATTATTGGAGATTACGAAGAGCGGCCTTCGCTTTGCTGTGGACATCATCACCCTCATCATCATCATAAGCTTATATTTATCTCCACTGCAGGACGAAGGCATCTCCGTGCGATCTCGAATTAACCCTGTCTTGCGCTAGCTGATTTCAACGAGACCTGTCTCATGACTTCCGCAATTAGCTTGATTACGATGACTTAAAGCTTTCTTTTGCACTAGACTTTCTTAGTTCCTGCTGGACGAGGCATCGTTTCCCCTCTCTTTGTACCCAGACATGGGCAGTGGATCGGACATGGGCAGTGGACATGGGCAGTGGACATGGGCATGGATCAGACATGGGCAGTGGATATACTGGCCTCCGACTACAATTGTTCTGCGAATTGCACAGCGCGCCCAAAGGCGCACGCGAATTGCGTATACCCAACTGCATTTCTTCATTTTCATCTCAATTCAAATACTAGTAAGTCCGAATTTTTGCCTAATTGATGCAGCTGTTCTTGTCTTTGAGTTACACCATATCTGGCTGGCATATCTCGAACTTCCCGCGAAATATTCACGGCACGTTTTCGATCTCTCGAAGTTACACCTTATCTCATTGCATTCTCCTCAATATCCCTAAAATACTCGAGCCCTACTTTAGTGTTCTGAAATTACCCCTTATCTTCCCCAAAACACTCGCTCCAAAAATTCTACCTCTCAGATTTGCACCTTATCTGACTGCATACTCATGAATACCCAGAAAATACTCTCCGCATAATTTCTTTTTATCTTTCAACGTGGCAGCTTATCTGATCGCATTCTCTAGCGCGTCTGAAAGAGAGAAAGGCGAAGAATGAGAGGCAGCAACTCTACCACGGCAGATGCCCGGTTGGCCAACCTTCACTTGAGAGAGAGAAGAAAAGTTGAAAGATGCATAAGAAGACAGAAGATTTTAAAAAATGGGACAGTCTGGGTGAGCAAACTCAGGTAACAGCTTACTCACAGACTACGGGCGGTAGTACAGTCAGTCGCCTTCCCAAAACACGACAGGACTTCTGTTGCCTTTGTGCAATGTAAGAGTGCTTCAGCCAATGTGGCATGATCCTCTCTACTGAGAGTAATATGTGTCATTTGAGGGGCGGAGACTAGCTGGCAGTGCACATCATCGAGCGTCTGAGGATGACGCTGCCGCAGCGAAGCTATCCGCAAAGTACTCGCCGCATACTTCTAGGTGCCAGTAAAGCAGCAGTAAATATTTAATTGTTTAAAAGATAGGACGAAAAAAAAGAACCAAACCTATTTGCACGTTACACCTATGGATATTTATAGACTAAATCAAAGGCTAAATTAAGTATACGCCGATGAATTTCGCCGTCCCTAACCAGTGCCCATGCCCGAGCGTCTACATTTACTAAACTGACGGGAGTAAGTGGTTTTGTCTGGTAGCGTTTGCTACATTGCTATATGTATACTTTCCTGAATCATGTGAACCTTGCAACAATACTACACGTTTGTTATAATAATAATAGACCACTCGCTTACACTCGAACGGGTCGACTCATTTCTTACTGGCAGACGGTGTTAGCCAGAACACGCGACCCCCCACCTAGCATAGCCAAAGAGCCAACCAGACAGACAGCCAGGCAGTCAGTCAGCTGGTCATTCAACCAGCCAGACATTGAGCCAGACAGCGAGTGAGATATTTTGATTGTGTTAAGCACTGGTAGTTACTGTCGGCCGCATTGATGGTACATGAAACTGCTATCCAGCAAGACTAACGTGGAATTTTATAAATAACACAGTTCCAACGTATTCAAATTACACAATAAGACAAATCAAAGAACAAAATGCACGCTGCAACACACTTTAGGTGTCGAACACCTGCAAATTATGCCCAGCAACCATTCCTTTGCTTCTTCAAGTTGTTTTAAAATTGCCACATTTAACGATCACTCAATTTTTCTGACACAGAGTTTGCCCAGCGGCGTAAATCGGGCGGCACATATTATGTGTAGTCCCCCAAAGAATAGTACACGTACCAGGGCACTTCACGACACAGCTCATTTATTTCTCTGTGTACGAGTCTAGCTCGAAATTGAGGACCGCAGTGCAAACTTGGCATTGTGAACTTTCTCGTGCACTGGTAAATTTCAGTTTATGGATGCGAATTACAAATAAATTCAGTTTGCTTCAGTGGCGCTAAGCCGGGAACTAAGGCGTGGACATTCGATTCATCGATCGCAAACCGGTTGGCGCCTTGGATGTCGCCCATATTTCAACAAGTAGCGGCGCCGTGGCGGGAGCAGTCCTGGACAACTCCAGAAGAGCTGCGGAAGATCTGCGACCGCATCGGAGTGAGCGGAGAGATACCGTCCACTCACCCTGAGGTTCCTCATTTCCGATTCGGCGAAGACATTCCAGCTGCACTCGTGCTCCACGAATGGTTCCCGGTCCAAGGGACACACGTTCCTGCCATCTTGTCTGCTTATTCTAATGCACGAGTCACAAATGGAATGCAAGCACGGCAACGAGGCCGTTAAGCTCGGGATCGTGCCGCAGACACTACACACTCGAGAACTGGGCACTGGCTCCACAAACCTCGTCGGTCGCCAATTGATGCCGGCCGCCGGGTAGTTACGAAGACGGTGAAACGCTCTTCCTTCAGCGTCGGCCATGGCATCGCTTCCAGCCGCCATCACGTGGCACAGCGGCGGCAGCCACTGCAAAAAAAATCACGGGAGTAATAAGAAGTCGGCAGTTTCACCCGAAGGGCGAACCATTGACAACAGTGGCAAAGTTTTAGCGCAGCGCTTAAGCTCCTCGGATGGTGATGTATTTATGAACGAGTTCGACCACATGGCTCGAAGCAGCACTCAAGGCAACTTGTGCTGACCAGAAGGAACAGTGGCCTGCCAACTACCAGGCGTCTTAGAGCGCTAGCACGGTGACGTCGATGACGACGTAGATGAGTGACATTGCAGGCCTCGCACGTCGAGAGCTTAAAACACAACAGGATATTTCAGCCCCTCCTATTATGGGACGTCCTGTAGTCTGACGTTCTGTTGTCAGAGGTCCTGTAGGTCTTGATAAATATTTAAGTAACAAGATGACAGAGAACTCTTTAAAACTTTTAGTGTAAAAAAGGTAAAATGTGAGAAAAAAAATTGGGTATTTGAACTTACGACCTAACGCTTCTGAACCCAGGATCTTACCACTGCGCCAGGGACAAGTTTTCTTGATTACATGGGAGCAGAATCTTCAGCAAAACAAGAAAAACAACGCGCTACAGAAATCAAAGTTACTGAAAACTGATTCAAAAGTCAGGCAAGCAAGTGCAAGCGTCCTATAAAGGCATCCAGTCCGGCGCTGTTTCTTGCGCAGCAACGTAGACAGCAGATTGCCGAAAAAACGACCGAGTGCTTCGCGGTGTTTCGGCGCGCCTGTCGCACATTCTACTGCGCCAAAGGCTATGTAGGCCAGGTACCATGAACATGTCAAGCTTTACATATAACTGGATACATAATTCGTTTCCTACCTTTTAAAGATCACTGTGACCCACCAGATGGCATGTGCAATGCCACGGAGAAGTGAATGTGCTTGTATTGTTTGACCATGTCAACAGTAAATATCTCTGTCTACACTGGTGTTTACATTAGTACGTTGATAGCCGAGGTGCGCTTGCACTCCACCACGTGAACTCGCGCCTATCTAAAAGAGCAAAACTGTCGTTATTATTGACAAGTACTCCGTGAAGTACTAGAACACTGATTTTGCTTTATGATATCTATATCAATTAGGAAATTCATAAATACACAACGGTGACCGCGGACGCTGTAAGGGTTGTTACTACTAATTTCTTTAACTATGCGTTTATCGAGAGCAGACGCTGCAAGATAGCTTCGCAATC
Source organism: Dermacentor silvarum (assembly GCF_013339745.2). NCBI lineage: Eukaryota > Metazoa > Arthropoda > Arachnida > Ixodida > Ixodidae > Dermacentor > Dermacentor silvarum. The sequence continues at coordinate 50,119,059 of NC_051163.1, forward strand.
TGGCGCGTACCATCACGTTGAGTTACTGTCATACTCGACAGAACTCTAACCGTCGATTATACAGTCTCGACCCAGTACTGAACTGCAATTACCAACAAATTTCCTTTCACGACGTGACGCAGCACTGTTGGCTCTGGGTTGGATTAGCCTTCACTAACTCCTACTACTATCGCATTGGAACGGAGGACTCACCCATGTGCAGTAAGTGCAAGTGTGAAGACACCATCGATCATCTTGTTCCTGCTTCGATAAACAACGAATCCATTGTGCCTTGAATAGACTGGACGATAGGTCATTTACAGAAGCAAAGGTTTTGGGAGCGTGGCCTCACAGCTCATCAGCCCAGAAAGGCATTCGAGCTCTTCTTCACTACCTGACGGCGACAGTCTTCGCCGTCACCTGGCTGCACCTGGCTTAGTGTTTGTCAAAGTGCGATCAAGACTCCACGTCTTCTCTTTCTCTTTCGTTCACTTCCTCATCCCACTCCCCTCGTGTAAGGTAGCAAACTGGACAAAGTCGTTTTAACCTCCCTGTCTCTCCTTCCTCCCTTCTCTCTCTCTATACTGCTAATTTGGACAGTTGTCTGTCGCTCTTTACACATAATTTGCGTGTTCAGTGCAGCAAAGCTACATGAACATTCGTGGATAAGTACTCATTCAGACAGCGCATCGGTTTCTTACGTTAGCGCCTATGCCAGAATACTGACACCCGAGCGAGACAGATTTGCACGCAGCCATGTAGAACAACCCAAAACTTCCTTTTCCGGTTAGCAAAAGCTTAACTAACGTGTCAGCATAACAATACGTGCAAATCCACAGCCCCCCGTGTGTCACACCTTACAATAGAAAAGAAAAATGGTTAGGCAGCCGTTGCCGCAGATTTCTATCAGCGGCCGATTTTGACGAGTCCGGCAGGGCGATTGCTTGCGTCGTGTCGTCACGGCACAATTACGACAATCGGCCACGTCCACTTCGATACCGGTACGGCTGCTATCAGCATTACCGGATTCAGAGAACGCACCTTTCAATACCGCGCAAGAGAAAAGTACCGTGCGCAACACCGATAGGAACTTACATCATTTTTTAAAGCATCGCGAAAGAAATCGCTTCTGTCGCGACGTCAGAACTTATGTGGTTGAATTAGAAAGTGACCCACAGGCAGAAAGCGTCTGTCGACGTGACAGGGAGCCAATGTTGCGACGTCAGAATCGTTCTCGCGATAGAAATCTTCTGCTGCGACTTCACAACTCTTGGTGTCGCGAAATAATGTTTCGGCTGCATCGTCAGAATTTCTGTCGTAAAGCTAAAAGTGTATATCGCAACTACAGAAACGTGAGGACCTTCTGTCGTACGACAGAAATGCGTGTAGTCACAGCAATTTCTGTACTTGCGACGGTAATTTCTGTTGTCTCTTTAACCCGGAACGACGGTGAATTAGACAGCGTCCATAGAAAAACTAAATACCTAAAGAGCACCGGCGCAAGTACCAGTTCGATTGCATCACTTTGAAATTGAGAGCCGAAATATAATTTTGCATTTTTTTAATGGTTTAGCATAATAGGCATACGCTCCCAATGAAATGTTTCACGATCATTCTTTGTCCGGTCCAGTTGGAAAAATTCCAGGAATAAATCATTCTGGACCAGAAAACAAGTTCAGGCAACTTTAGTTTTTAAATAATACAGCATATATCAAGCACATCGAAGACTCCAAATGGACCACCACACTATCGCCGATGTCAACGGCGACGACGACAAAATTTTGCCAGGAAGGTCCATATATTTGCTATTGCATTAAAACAAACACTGTTACGTGCCGGCCAACGAAAACTGCTATTGCTTACCGGATTAGGGGACGGTTATGCCGAAATTCTTTCAACTTCGCTCTAGGATATTCCCTTCCGTTACCCCGAAGACGGCAGCGAGTGGCTTTCGGTACTGTCTGATTTACAACGCCATACTGCAAAAAAAATCCACACACTATTCGCCCGCGGTTGTCGAATGATTGCCGCTCCGACACTACCCTATATATTTACTTAGGCCACTAGCTAAAAGACACCGCGTACTTGAGCCGTGGCTGGCTGACCAAACATGACATAACGTGACTGCTTCAACGGAGCTTTTAAGAGGAGACTTTAGCTCGGCCCCAGCTCCATTGTTGCCTGTTCGAATAAATGTAAAACGCAGAAACGTTTTTGAGCATGAAGTGCTATTAGCTTCCGTTGTCGGCGACCTTCAAGAGACCTTGAGCGAAAGTCCAGAGCCGTGCTATGCTTTAAGCAGGTACGGATATCTCCCTATAAATCCTAATATCCACCTATATTAACTACGCGGCTCCTGTACACGTCATAAACAGACACAATAACACGTGGTTGTCACTACTTATGGACTCAAACCAGAGGAAAGCCGAGATTGAGGAGAACCCGCAGCGGCGGCCGCATTTCGATGGAGGCGAGACGCATGCAAAAACGCCCGTGTGCTTGCGTTGTAGTGCACGTTTAAGAACCCCAGGTGGCCAAAATTAATCCGGTGCCCTACACTACGGCGTGCATCATAACCAGAACTGGTTTTGGCACGTAAAACCCAAAAAAAGAAGAAGAGACTGAGGAGAAGCGTCCACTTACCGTCCGAAAACTGCCAGCAGCGAAGCACACTTAGTCAAGCGCCGCTGACGGCCTCCACAAAACCGCAGCGCGGCACCTGTCACCGGCGTAGTACACAAGACAGCGGTATCACAGCCGCGACGAAAACCCCGGTTGTGTTGCGCAGATCGACGGGCTACCACTGGAAATATTTGCGCAACCGCTTTGCGAAGTCCAAGTGCCAACACCGCTCTCCCGTCTTGCGGCTTCGGCTTACGTGACCGGAAGCGGCGCATGGCGTCCGAGGTCGCATCGGCGCCGTCGCTACTTTCCCTATGACCTGTTTAAACGTTGCCCGGTTGTGACGCGTGCGCGGTTATGCACAGCTACGTAGCCAAGGTCATCGTCGATCGAGCAGCGCATGTATACCTCAAGTCCGTTCTCGTCTGCGTCGTCTGCCTCCGGTTTTAGCTCCCTCGCGGACTCGGCAGATTTGGGCATTGCAAACAGACGACGTTGTGAGCCAGGTACTACACCGATGTATAGCCGCCTAAGACCCCTTGTACATTAAATACATTGCCTTCGTGATTTCTTCGAAGTTCGCTCCGATGTGATTACGCAAAATATTCATTCTGGGCATGAAGTATGGCTCATGTGTAGCCGTAAAGAAGTGGTTTACTCATATTCGTATCATCCGCTTCCGAGAAATTTGACACTAAATTGATCTAGACCTCTGTGTCGTACCAGACTGGCGAAAAGCAACCTTGAGGTGTATTTTTTTTTTTTTAGACCACTGTGATTGCATGAAAATACCGCACTCGACAGCAACATGGTAATCTACCACACATAGTTCCATCTTCATTTCTTCATTTAGGCGATGAAATGCACTTTTTAGCATTGCAAGCATGGGGAGATACCTTTTTCATGTCCACAGAGACGCAGCTTCTGGCATCTAACCGTGGTTTTTTAAACTTTCAAAATTGTTTTCCACGATCACAACATAACATCAGATAATAAAAAACACCTTGAAGAGCGATTGTGACCCATAGCCGTATTCGGGTCTCAGGAGGATTTGCCGCGAAAGCAGCTGAAAGCCCAAACGGAATTGGAGGGAATCCCATTTCGCGGCAAAAAGAGACGCCACACCGGATTCCTGCAGCGTCATCTATTATGACACTTGACTTATTATGACACTAGTATTTTTTCATGCGTCGTTCTATTACATGTTTAAGTTTAGAGTAATATTAAAAAAAACGGCAAACCGTACGTGCACAAATTTTCGTTTTCCTTCACCCCGAATCAGAAAATGACGTGCTTCCGCTGTCCTTTGCTACGTACGTTCGCGCTGCCTTCAAAGGTTGGTAGTGTTTTTTTTTTTTTTTTTTTTTGCGTAAATATGCGATACCATTTCAATCGTGTCCTTCTCTAATGCGCATTTGTACTTTTACAAGAACAGATATCTGGCTGAGTTTGCAGAAGTGCATGGTTGGCTCGACAGCGCATGTAAGCGGAAAACCGTGATGACAACGCAGTGTGCCGACAACCTCTGCCAGGTCTGGTGGTCGTCTCGTGCCTGTTTTCGTCCAACTTGCGCTCTTAGGCCTGTCGTGCCCTTCATACTGTTGTACTCTGGAATGTTCTCCTCTATCAACTAGTTTATTCTTAGCGCCTCAAAGCGTCGGCAACGATAACGATACGCAAACCCCTTCGCAGAATGCGCCAAACGTCACCAAGTGTATATCGCACAAAAGAAAAAAACAAGAAAAGGAAGTGAAGTGAAGAAGAAGGACAGGGTGGAGGGAGAGACAACTTGGGGGCCGGGAGGTGGAGCTCATGACGTAGACGTTACGCGATCCCTCGGCTCTTTTGAAAACTGGCTAACCTCCCTGTCCTTCCATCTCTCTTTCTCTCTCTCTCTCTCTCTCTCGGCTCTTTTCTGGCAGAAGGCCGGGAAGGCATGTCTCGCCGACGCCAGCTGAGGCAAAAAGAGTGTCTCACTTGATGCAGAGAAGCTCGCCTTCTGCCAGCATAGGATTGTGGCAATTCAATTTCCCCTATCTACGCTATTAATGTATTAATGTAACCCACTATTAATGTATTATTGTATTATTATGTATATGTATTATTATAATGTATTATTATTATGTATTATTATGTATTGTATTACGTATTAATGTATTAATGTAACCGACTTGAAAAAGAAAGAATCTCGGGGTGGAGCATTCCTTAGACAGCACCGCACTACGTACAGAGTATACCCGAAATTTCGAACAAGTGCGAGGAGCCTTTTCTCACGATAAGCTTTAACGTAATGAAGCGCACCTCTCGGGCTTTGACAGAAGCAGTAGTAAGGAATGAAAAACGTCCTCAGGTTCATAGTGATGACGTGACTGGCACTCTAGAGAGAAAAATAAGTCGTTGCTCTGTAGTGAATTCTCCTACGGCATTAAGAAAAAGCCAGTGAGACGAGGCAATTTAGGCCAGAAAAGAAGCAGAACAAAGGACCGGTCACCGACAGCGTCTTGATAATATCGCACCCGCTGTCAATGACGTCATCAATTTTTACGGCGGTCGAGCAGGCCTAGCTGACATTTCTATCGGTAAAGACGGACCATTTTGGGTCTTAAAAGGAGACAAAGACTGACCGTAGCCTATTTTGAGAACTTCTAGAGACTAAGTGGCCCCAATACTAGAGAAGAATTTGAAATCCGGGGACGCCACACTGACGTGCAGGCGCTGGGCTTAGGGGCGAAGTTTGAGAAATTATACTTCGAGCTTCATTTTTTATCCTAATAACAAACATTTTACTACGAAATTAACGGAAATGGAGTTTTCGAGGAGCACGTTAGCAGTGTAAACTGGTGTTGTGTTTCTCCTCCGTGCCACTTTAAAGAGACGGATAAACAGAAGCCGCAAATCACTTGAGACTGATAAAGTGTTCGCGCTATTTTTTGGCTTCGTTTACCGCAATGATAGTGTTGTGTTAAGCGGAGGATAAAGTCAGCGGATCAGCGTGACAACATGACACGGTGCTGAGCTCAAACGTCTTTTTTGTTCTGTAGTACCAATTGTTAAGCATGCACTCCGTTGGGCAGGTCTGCGGGGAATTTCTGGGAAAATCCACAATGGCGGCTGGAAAGAGATAGCTGTTAATTCACAATTACATGAAACAATGGTTTGCATGTGGAAATACGTGCGAGCCTTTTGAAGGGTTGCTGTCGGTCTGATGCTTCCTTTTTTTTTTTTATTCATGCACTTAGATATTTATTTGGTTATTTATTTTGTTGGAGGCAATAACATGCTAAATGATTTAAGGATGATAACAGCAGTTGAAATGGGAGCATTCTCGTAATAAAGCAGTTTTCGCATACATGGATCTACAATCAATCAATTATAAAGAAAACGCACGTTCAGCAGTTTCTGCACCTGGACCTCGAATTTCACCAGACAAGCAAAAAAAAATTTTATAAATCCAACAAAAGCAACTGCGATGGAGGTAAAAGAAAGTTCACGCAGAAACTCCTGTGGGAGTTGTTTAAGTATGCGTATACATTGTGCCATTTGCTCATCTCCACACAGCCCGGTGTCATTATCAATGTTACGAAACTTTATCCGACCAGTATAAACCCTTAGCAACCCTCATCGGTCGCTATCAACCTTATCGGACATGATCCGAGCCTTACCAATCTTTATCGGTCCCTATCAACCTAGATGTCCAGCAACGCTGCTGCAAAATCACCACTACATTTCCTGAGGGGGGTATGCAATGTTTTATTGATGGATCCGAGCCTTACCAATCTTTATCGGTCCTTATCAACCTGGATGTCCAGCAACGCTGCTGCAAAATCACCACTACATTTCCTGAGGGGGGTATGCAATGCTTTATTGATGGTCCGGATGTTTGTTTTGAGCTTGTTTGAAACGTGTGCTGCCCTGTCATGGGGGATTTAGGTAAATGTGTGCACTGTTCCCTTCACCACGGCCGCTGGTGGCTTCACTTTTCTGAGTGATTGTAGCCTCAGCCTTGCGTGAGTATGTGCCATTGCATTTTTTGCCTGCTTACGGGGGTATGAGCCATTGATTATGGAGGGTATTGGTTGGGAAAAACCTTTGTTGAGTGTCCTGCAGATTGATGACCCGGGCTCAAGTAGGAGGTATGAGCCATTGCATTCGTCTTACTTGACGGACGGACAGGATTCTCGTTGGGTAGGCATAGAAATGCTTACGCTTTGAGAAACCGGAACGTGCATCACATGTCACTAAAACCGTTGCCATGAAAATGTAAGCACGCTCTTGACATAAAAATCGTCAACATTGCATTTATTAAATCTGTCAAACGGAGCACAAAACATGCAAAAAATACAAAAAATTGTGTTAACTCTCCACAGAAGACAGATCACTTTTAACGCGTTCAATAGACTAAGAAGGCTTCTTGGGCCATGAGCACTTGCATGATGGAAAATAACGGCAAAATTGTCCTGTGAAAGTATGTTTCACTGAGCGTTTGCATTGGTTTGCAGATATTGTGTGACGCCTTTTATTTGTCACATGTCTGAAAGTGCAATAAAAAAGGAAGAAAAGAAAGAAAAAGCGCCATCATCCTCTAGTGTTTCCAGCACTTATAGTACCGACGTCCGAACCCATTTCAGTGGTTTCTGAGTGTTAATCTTATTTCGCTGAGCCACTGACATTTTTGCTGAGTCATGGCCATGACTGTGACTTCTACCATCATCCTTTAGTGTTTCTTTCACTTTGTGCCGGTGTCCGAACTCATTCCGGTGGTGTTTGAGTGTTAGTCTTCTTTCGCTGGGTCAATGTCATTTTGGGCGGCTGTTTCACGACCTACAGGACACGCATGTCATGACATTCATGTCATGACCTATCATTTATGTTCGTCATACACTCTTGTCATACTAGGTCAATTTTGGTACATATCAAGTTAACGAAAGGACGATGAGAGCACCAAGACGTAGGCACCTAGATAGTTGGATACGGTCAAAGGGGCAAATGTTCCACCAATAAATGCTTCACAATTAAAAAAAAACATTACGGTTGATCCCTCTGTCAAAGGAATCGGTAGAACACGAAAGTGAAACATGTCTTCACAGAAGCTGTTGCATGTTTGCTTCGTGCACTCACGGTCCGCTGTACCGAGAGCCGCACGATTTGCGGGCCAGCGACCGTGTTGCAGGTTCGCTTGGCGCGCGGTGTCCTGTTGGCGAGCGCCGTCCTGCTAGCGAGTGGCTTCGGCGAAGGTGCGAGCAATCTGGACCGGCTCCGTAGTGGCGACGGCAGCTTGTCGAGCTTCGACGCGCACAGCTCAGCTCAGCTTGATTTAACTCAGCTCGCATCGGCCGAAGTGTAGCTGAAGTGTTTTATTGTTTGTGACTTCTTTTGTTTTTATGTCGATTTCGGAAATAAAGAGAAAGAAAAAAGTCTGTGGCGTAATGGTTTCCGTATCGGGCTTCTCTGCTAGAGTTTCTGCGTTCGAATCTTGCCATCGGACAATTGTAATTATGTTTTTATTGTATGATTGTTTATTTATATAATTACTGTATGAAACTGCATGCACGAGGCTACACTTGCTTCTTTATTGTATGGCTACACCACGTTGGAGCCTCCTCTGCGCTGTGACTGCCGACGCGCTCGCTGTCGGCGCTCGTCAGTGTCACGATGCAGTACTTCGCTTCAACGCTCCCAGATGGAGGCGCCGGAGCCTACGTCACATCCGTTGCAGGAAATCTGTCGTGAAACCCGGCATAAAACACTTTCGCGTTAAAATTACGCAGAATCTCCTGAGGGAGTTATCTGAATGATGCGTAAGCATTTCATAGTAGCGACGTGGGGTTGAGTGCCCACACTCAACCCTGCTGGTGATCCTAGCACTGCTCCTCGGCTGCGGTCGTCCTGGTGCCATTACTGCAAATACGACAGCGCTGCGTCGACACCAACTGCTGCGGAAGGCGGCGCAACGTGAACTGATGAGGTTCCGATCCGAAGACACGGCTGCTCCTACACAGTTCTGGGTTACTAATGGTGTGCCTAGTGCGTGCCTGATTACACACGTCACGTGGTCACAGAGACGCGCTCGTGCCACAGCTCGCGGGCATGAAGCACTCCTCGTGCACAGCTGACGAACGTGAAAGCGATCGTCTTACGCAGAGGACGGACTTACGCGTAGAAATGCTTATGCATTTAAAAATTCACGCAGAAACCCCTCGGCGAGTTAGTTGCTAAGTATGTGTAAGCATTGCGCCACTTGTTCATCTCCACGCAGTCCGCTGTCATTGTGAATGCTATGAAACTTGATCCGACCAGTATAAACTACAGCGCTACGGCTTCACTAACTGTTATGGACAGCGGTGCAAGTTGAATTGATGACGTAAGCAGTATACAAGCAGGTAGCGGCACCAGGTGCGCTGATGACATTCCGATCATTATAAGCCGTTAACGCTCTTTAGAGCCTTATTTATCGGCGTCAATTCATTATCAACCATGTCTTCATCTTCTTCTTCTGTCTGGGGTGTTACGTGCCAAAACCAGTTCTGATTATGAGGCACGCCGTAGTGGAGGGCTCCGGATTAATTTTGACCACCTGTGGTTCTTTCACGTGCACTACAACGCAAGCACACGGGCGTTTTCGCATTTCGCCTCCATCGAAATGCGGCCGCCGGGGCCGGGATTCGATCACGCGACCTCGTGCTCAGCAGAGCAACGCCTTAGCTGACTGAGCCACCCCGGCGGGTGACTATCAACCATGATCAGTCGTAATGCGGCGGCGGCTGCGTATTGAGCGAGGCCTACTTTGAAAGCGACCTGCGATGCGGACAGAGTGCGCCGAGCTTAGTGTGCGCTAGTGTTCTCGCTGCTTAGTTCGCGTTGAAGCGGGAGGCACCGCGAAGGGGAATTCGCTCACCGCAGCTGCCACGCTTTTTGTTTTATACATTGATTTCTTTACAGCAGTTCGTCTTACGTGATGGACGGACGTTTCCTCACTGGGTAGACATACAAATGCTCACGCATTTAATATGTAGTCATCAATTCTACATAATCCACGTCTTGCAGCTTCATTCAGTAACTCGCCCTCGAGGAATATAAAAGAACCCAATTTTATTTCTTCCAGCAGTAGGGGTGTTCAAATTTCGAAATGCAAATAATGCGCGTGGTCCGCGAACGCGGGTGCACGAAGTGCTCAACGCCAGTAGAGCGAAAAGCGCGAGTCGCGTTTCATTTGCGATAGCCACCAAGCGATGGCAACCCAAACGCTACCCAAAGCCTTAATGAACAGGGCGTGGTGCAAGGCTCTTTCTTTTTTTTTTTTGTCCTTTAACATAGAAAAAACGATGCCTTTCTTTTAGCAAGCAGTCTTAGCAGTATTTATCATGTTCTAGCATATCAGTTTATATGTTTATTTAAAATGATCAGGAACTTCCGCTATTGGAGTTTTTAGGAGACGCCATGACGCGCGCACGAGCTAGGAGAGCAGAGGGAGGGGTCAGATTAGCGCGTAACTCCTTTTGTACTCTAGCTGCGGCGGCCGTGCACATCCTAAGTATCATGGAGGCAAGCTGCGCAGGGTGCGAAGGCTAGCCGACATGGCGTCGTGGGGGCTGTGTTCTCGCGCGTCTAGATCGCGTTGAAGCAAAAGGCAGCGCGAAGGGGAATTCGCTCGCCAGCATTTTGACAGCGAGTGTCCGCTTTCTGCAACAGGGACTAAGCCATGTCGACCGCCTCCACCATGCTCCTGACGGCAGAGGCCTCCAGTCCCGTCCATCCTCAAAGATGGGCCAGCTGTGCCGCCTCTACGAGGAGGTACCTGACAGGTCCGGAACAACATCCCTGCGGTCTAAGCTGCACTCTAAGGCCTACCATCTCGGCCTAGTACGTGCCGCCACAGCCTGCCGGTTTGCCTCGCCCAGCCATGGTGACGACTTCACCCTATCCCCTTTCTCTCCCACTTTCTCCTCCCTGTTGGCGCTGAGCAGTGCTCCCCTCAAGGGCTGCAGAAGATAGCGTCAACCTTTCCCTTTCCACACGAACCACTTACTGTCCGCGGTCATCTAGTGAGATGTGTTCGTGATTGCCTGTGCGCGCGTGACAACGTGCCTGCTAATTGGGGTAATGTGGTAAGTGTGGAGGCGGCACTTACCCCATCGGTGACCTATGCCTGGCCACAAGACCTCCGTGGACCATTTGGGGATACCTGTCCATATTGCGCAGCTCGAGCCTCCGCGGCTACAATAAAACATCTGTTGTGGACACCATCATTATCAGCCTATATTAATGTCCACTGCAGGACGAAGGCCTCTCCCCGCAATCTGCCCTGCATGTCCTGGACGAAACCAGATACGACGGCGCCACCTGCAAATAGTGAACCTTCATCCCGCGAGACTGTACCGGACTATGATTCTTGGTTCTATGGGACCAACCATCGAGCACTATTGATGTTCATCAATAGTGTATGTTCTGACCATCAATAGTATTGCTCGTTCTGGCCTCCGAAATACATGCGCAGACGCAACTAATCTCAGATTCTGTGTGGAGCCCGTAGCCTTGCACTAATTGCTTTGCACTGTTGTTCGAGACACTCCGCTCGTGGAGGTCTGTCTTTTGAGAAGCTGCTGCTCCAACCACTTATCTGTACAATGTTTTGCTGGCACGCGTTCCATTTCTTTGAAACCTTCGACACCGTTGTGAAGTGGCTTGCGCTTCTGAACGCTTGGCCTTGTTTGCTCGAATTTTGAAGTTTCACTCGACACTTTAGCACAGTGTGCGTTTCTTGTGCGTGTGTTTGTTAAATGTAACGTTAATAGCGTACGACCTACCTTACTGGAGTTATTTCCCTGCAATAAAAAAAAGACTTAGTTCCCTTCCACTCTGTGAAGAAAGGCAACAAGCGAAGCTGTATTGGGATGACTATTGGGACAACTATATTGATTTTTATTATTGTTAATTTGCTATATCGATTGAAAAAGGACACCTACACGTAACTTCGACGTTCTTGACGTCTTTTATTTTCTCTCATTCGTTACCGCAGTGACCATAGCTTTGTGGTCGCTGTGGTGCACCGGCAAACCGGTCCAATAACGGATCACTCTAAAGCAGTTGGACAATAGCGACTTTAGATTTAGTCTACGCACCAATCTTAGTGCCTCGTTTTTTTTTCTTCTGACATAGTCTTCGCCCTAGAGACGTTATCAGCTGTTGCACTTTGAACTTGCTACGGCCAGGACCCGCGCAGTTCGTAGACGATTACTTTTTTAGTTTCTCTTTCAGCCCTTCAAATCAGGAGCGAAGGAGCGTCGCCTGCGCACAGGTGGTATGGGGGATAAGGGGAAAATTTCTCTGTCGATGAGACTCGATAGACGGACGCAAAAATTTTCAGAACCTAGTCATATACAGCTTCGCTTCAAAAATAAGTTCCTAGATAGGTGAATGGCTACGCTCGGCTCCCAAATGTGCGTTGCTTCACTGGCACGGATTCGCAAATCTTAAAGGTGGTTGCGACGTTTTCTTGACGCTGTTCTTACTCTGCGATAACAGAAATAAATTCACATATGAAATAATGTTACGTGTAGCGGATGTCCAATGCGAATTACAATTTGTTTACACGGAAGCCAATGGAGGTCAAGATGGTGACGCAATAGCCTCTTCGATGCAGCCACACTGTGTAGGCTTTCCGGTGCACCCCCCCCCCCCCCCCCCCCTCCCGGGACCTTAACAAAGCGCCCGAAATCTGCTGTGGTATTTTCCAGTACTCCGTTGTGGGTGAACGAAAGTAGTTGAGGAAAAAGCCGGCAAGCAAAAATAATATGGTGGTCTTCACTGGAGGAGAGAACGCTATTGTCGCAAGACATGAGTTCATAGCCGAAGGAATCACCGACGATCTTTTCTTGTTGTCGTTGTCACCATTGAAAGCATTACCTGGAGCTGAATTTTTACCTCATCAGGCGGCTAGCGTATTCAGTCCATGGCAAATTTAGTTTCACCACATTTCTTCCACCTTCAGCGAAGTAAATGGCATGCAGCGGCAAAACGAATTCGCAATACTAAAATTATTTAATAAGCTCCACGCCTTCACACTCGAAAATTTTTCAAGTGCGAAATGTCGACTATGTCACGCGAGAAAGCGCTTGGGAAAAAAAGCTAGCACTTCAGAAATTTCAGTCACTGGTTCATTTTTCGAATATTATGAATGTTGCCCACTTTCATTGCCGCCATTTCAAGTCACTCGTAAAATGAGAAGACTGGAATCACGTGAGAAACTGAACAAATAAATATCCATAAATGCGAGAAATGACGAAAATTTGACGAAGAAATGACGAAGAATTTGACCACCTGGGGTTCATTAAACGCCCACGCAGTGCACGACACACGGGTGTATTTATCCCCCATCGAAATGCGGCCGCCGCGGTCGGGCTAAAAAGTAATTGCAATAAAAGTGGATTTTTACCGCAAGTCGGACTGCGCTTATAATCAAAACTGGTACTACTCTCAAAATTCGTCCCAAGCGGATGAGCCTTGTGAAGTCGCTGAGCTTCGATTCATGTATTGCAATATATGTGCGACGGTAATTAGTTGAAAATTGATTGAGTGAAATTTTGTGAATTTTTCAATTATGCGTACTGGGTTTCAGTGTAAGTAATGCATACCTCTTCGAGTATTTTCGCTCAATAAGAAGATCTGTGCCGATTTTCACGCGCGATTGAAAAAAGAATTTATTATCGTTTAAAGATAACAACCTGTATAATGTCGTGCTCGTCCGATATAGCATTGCTTTCTGTGGTATGCGAAATACGTGCACACACGCCTCCAATCTCTGAGTGCGTTCTACTCCTAACTTATCATTACTGAAGGGTCGCGGTTTCAATTGCCGGGGGCAGTGGCGGGCGTGGTTGACTCTTCCTACGCAATGTGGCAAAGCAGAAGCTTAGACTAAGGAGGTACACATACGAGGACGGTGTAATAGAAAGGGCAGGCACAACAAACCGAGATTCCAGCTGTTGCAGTAAACGTTAACGAGGATAAATAGTCCCAGCGATGCGATTGGATAATAGGGCGCGCGCACAAATATTTCGAAGCAGAGTGGGCCGAGTAAAAGTGCAGTGCAGAGAAACCATATAATAAAGGAATGCTCACCCGCAAATGCAGAAACTGCTCCGCCAACTCTTGAAGAACTGCAGTGCGCGCGTAGACCGTGTACGACGTCCCGTCAAAGCGCAGCAGGATGCTTCGTTTCGACACACGCGCTATCTTATAAATGTGGCTTGTTGGGCAAGTTAGTACGTGTTATTTCGCAAGGGTTTGCCAGCAAACGGAAAGTAAAACCAGTAAGAAAATATGAGGCAAGGCACAGAGAAAGGATAAATTATGGGCAGTGCTGGAAGCGCCATCTAGATGAAAGTCGACGACCGAGATATGTCCTCCGACTGTCACGCATTATCGGGGATGTCATTGAGAAATATATCACCAACAATATCCAATGGGGCTGAAAATTTGAGGAAAATGAATAGAGTTCAAAGGAAGTAGGCAAAGTATAGCGTAGGTCACGTGGTTGAAAAAAAAAAGATTGCGCGCGTCTGCGCATGCGTTGCTACGTATGACGCCGAAGCGCATAAGCGCGGTGGGGGGACGTCAGTACACTGCATCGACGTCAGTGGCGGCTTCACGCCAATGTCATTCCTGCAGCTGCGCTTATCTACTTCAGACGCCCACATTCGTCGACAGATCGTGGTGCTATTGTGCTCCTAAACTTATGACTGGATTAAAAAGACAAGGTGTAAATTTGCTTGCCCGGTGCTGTTAAGTCGCGCCAAACATGAGTAATGCCCGTTAATTTTCTTTTGAAATAAGCAATATTACCTCACATATTAGCGGCCTCCCGTAGTTGCTGAAAGCGACCTGTCCCCGTTGGGAATGCATGGGGAGGGCGGAAGAAGCCCGCTTAAGCCCAAAATTGTTTCGAGCATCCCCTTGTGTCCAACGTCCTCGTGTCTTAATTCACCCTGTGCGCAGCAGCTGCATGGGCAGGACTTCGAAATCCACCACACGACAACACGAGTCATAAACAACAGAGTAAGTGCAGAAATGAAGTCAACGCTGGAATAAATATAATCATTTCCGAGGCCATACTGTTCGTCTACTTAAAACGCAACTGAGAATCAAATACAGTTCTTGAATCGCCCAATAATGCAATTGATTATCTTTATTTTGTTCTTTTTGTTGTTGTTTGCCTTCTGTGGCTGGTATACTTAGAAGTGATTTATTACGCTTATGTGCACATCAAAAAGCGCAAGGTGGTAAAAATTATTCCATAGTTCTCCACTATACAGCGTGCCTGGTCATCAGATCATGGCGTGGCCACATAAAACCCCATAAATTGTTTTCATTTGCTAGAGCGAACTTTGTCTCCTGCATGCAATGCATGTATTTCCCAATCTCATGTTGATCTTGATTGTAGATGCAAGCTTGCTCGCACTCACCGCAGAAATCTATCCAGGCGCCGCAACTCTGTCGAGCTGCAATGCTCAATTCCGTAGGCCCCTCTTTCCCTCTTCAAGAAACAAAAAGATTCATTCATTCATTCATTCATTCATTCATTCATTCATTCATTCATTCATTCATTCATTCATTTATTCATTCATTCATCTGTCTATAACAGCATTGCTCAGCCTGTACACAATGAATCTTATATATAAACTTAAGTTGCAAAAAATTCGATGTCAAAACACGACGTCTGAAAACCTTATAGCAGCCAAATATGCTTGCCAGCATTAACAGGGCAAGAATCGAAATGCAGCTAATTTTCGGGGAGGAACGTTTCGGGGGGAAGCTTTTCTTAGGGAGATGTTTCTAAGAACAGTATTTGTTATTATGTAGAACATTTATGAAACGTCGGAAAGACTTAAGGGTCTAAAACGAAATACAAGATTCAGTAAACTTCCCCTGTGAAACAGCCTGCCAAACTGCTCTCAAATGCAGCTGCAACGGCCGCTTCATGCGAGCTAGGCTGTGAGCCACCAAACAGTGCCCTACTACTTCCGTAGGGTGGAATAACTTAGTTACACAGCTTCGCCGTCTGTGATGAATCAGTTGCCACATTGAAATGCTTCTGCTAAGGTTTCATACTGAGCTTTAACTATATGTTGCGAAAGATGAAAACCGCGACGTGATTTCCTGTCTGCTCGCCGCTACACGTTTAATCGCAAAAGTGTTTTGGAGAAAGTGACACCACTCACCTACCTCGGCAACCGTCTGTAGGTGGCAAGCTGTCGGCGTTCGCTGTGTTTAAAGTGTTTAAAAACCCCACACGCACGCACGCACACTTATACTTGAAGTTGTATGTTGTATACTGAAAACATTTCTGATCTTGCTCCTGCTGCGGCCTTTTCAGTGTGTTTGTTTAACCCGTAGGCCCGCAGACGCACCAGGGCAATCCTTCATCTGATGAGATGCAAGCCAAGAGTTGGATTGTCAAAACAGATGGTATCATAATAGTGGAAGAAAGCTACAATACCCGCCTACACTCATTTCTGCGTGTGGTAGAAGCAAAAAGGCGTTAAGAATTAATCCGCATGTCCATATTTTCTGCCTCAGCTTGTTTGGTCGTTACGGCGAGAAATACCTGCAATAACTGAATGCGGTGAAATAAAATAGGACACCGCAAGTTTACCGGAGGACCAGCACGAAGAGCGCCAAGTTCAGCTATAAGCCTTACCAAGCAGCGATGGTCAAAACATTGTGAGCATGTATATAGGTTATTGCATTCGTTACCAGGCTGAGAAAAACGCCTGTACATTTGTCGTCCGTTGCAACCTGCTTTCTCATTAAGATGAGCGGTGTTTTTTTACGTCTTGTCGGACCTTTGGGCAGACGTGCCAGTAGAATTACGAAGCTGCCTATACGAAGGTGCCTGGACGCACGTTAGTCATCATCATCAACTCTATTCTGGTCTAACCGAATGTGGTCTGGTCTGGAATCTATTCTGGTCTAACCGAAGTATCGAAACGATAGATTTCGCGTTCAGGACGTTATTTCCTCCAGCGCCAATTATCTCAGCAACCGAGTTGCTATAACAGTACGTGGTGTGATTGCGTGTGATAGTCAGACCTTTGAATACACCGTTCATCGACGACGGAATGCAAAGGGCTTGCCGAAAATTGCGTTTAAAGTCATAGGCGAAGGCCTGAGCACTGCGAACAGTAACTTTATTCGGGCATTTCGGATACAGGGCAACGCGCAGTAATACAGCGTAGTATCTAACACGAACGTCACCTTGAAATCGATCTCTTTAGCACGGCATTAACACAGAGAATAGTACTAGAGGCGAACGCCATAAGGTTAGAAACCGCAGGAGGAGAACAAAAGAGCACAATAACAAGGCACACAAGCTGTAGGTGCAGAATAAGGAAACAACACAATGAAAAGCCTGTAAAGTCTTAAACAACAGGGTGACATTTACAACGCACAGAAAATTTCAAAAAAGAAATTTCGCAGCACTCAATAAATTTAGGAGAAAGGACATCAAAAATTCGCTAAGCTCATATCACACACATGATAAGTGGCAAGGAGGATTCAGAAATGCAACGCACATTCAGTGCTGACGAGCATTAGGTGCTCCTGTGACCCCACCGTCCATTTCTTTATCGTCGAGCTCGATCCGGAATATCCTCTTTCCCTCTGGGAAGGAATCCTTATTTTTCAGTGAATCACTGTCTATCCTGAATGCGAGGTGAAAGTGTACGAATCCTGGTTGATCCTGCTTGCAGTTACAAGGCTCGTTAAAGGCAGGCAACAAAGAAAATAGCGGTAGTATAAAATTGACCACCTTCACGCGCCAAACAGGCGGCAAACACCTAGAGTCCTCCAGCATCCCGTAAAACTTGATTCGCACAATGACATCAAAAGTAGAACCACATTTTTCCTTCCAGACGGCAAGCGTAAAGTAGGTATCCCTCATGTGCAACACCGTAATCTCAGCAAACTGTTTTGTGTCTCCCTGCCACTGAAGATTTCGTCACAGTTTTCCAGGATCAGGAGATAAATCACCCTCCCAATTTCTCTAATCCGCGCGGGTGTCGTAGACAGCGCACTGATTAAACGCTGAGTGCGACCGCTCGAAGGGTTACAATAAGCAATGACACGGCTGGAATCAGGCGGCGGGGAAGTTTGCCGTAAGTGTTCCAGCGCGCTGAGTGACAGGTAAGTGAAGTGTTCCAACTTTCGAAGTATCAGCGCCTTTTCCGAGCGCAACGACAGCGACGACGACGTGCTGGCTTCGGCCGCCGGATTCGGCTGGTGCGGAACGGTCGATGTAATCACGGCGGCGATTTGAGCCATCTCATCCTTTAAATTCTGCTCGGATGCTCTGAGCTCGCGAGTGATCTTTCCAAAACTGGCTTCCTGGTTTCTGACTTGTTCTGTCAGCTCATTCAACTGACTCTGAATCACTGGCAGCAGCTGGTCGTGGTTCTGAGCTCCCAACATGGCCGTCAGGTCTTTAAGGGCAGCGCTCATGCCTTCAAGGGTCAGTGCTGTATGCTCCGAGGACCGGTACTTTGTGATCGCGGAAGACACGCCGGCAATGCATCCGGCCACGTAGTGCGTTGGCAGGTCACTGTGCTGGACTACGTCGCCGCATCGCAAACATTCCACGCTGTGAAATGTGCATTCGTTCTCGTAGTGCTCCAGCATACGGTCCATGGTGCCCGTGTACTCGCAGCCGTGCGCTTCGTTCCAGCAATGCACCTTAATAGCAAAACAAAAAAAAAAAACAAGAAGAAAACATAAATAAAACACAACACAATTTTTATCAGAATTTTTTTTTTTTTTTACTAATGGCTCGTTGCATCGCTGTCTCTAACATTTCGAACGTACATTTGCATGAAGTCAGGTGCTAAGCAACGAAAACGCGAGATTCTATGGCTAAGTGAATATTCTAAACACATGAAGGGTTTTACGTGCCAATACCACAATCTCTTTATATGAGGCACGCCGTAGTGGGGTACTCCGGGATAATTTGGACCACCTGGGGTTCTTTTACGCTCTCCTAAACCTAAGTACACGGGTGTTTTCGCATCTCTCCCCGTTCGAAATGCTGGCCGCCGTGGCCAGGATAATATGCTCAACATCACCCACCAGTATCTGTCGCTGGCTGGACAATAAGGAGGCATCAAACATGAATATTAGATCAATGTCAATCACAATGTCAATAGCTATTCTTACACAAAAAGCAGGCTTGGTGAGGCCGAATCGACGAAAAAAGACACCATATTTCAACTATTCTTTCAGGTCCTAACTCATCTGCAGCGACAGAAGCATTCTTCTGCACTGGAAACCGCCATCTTGTTTTCACTTTATACCTTGCTTCTCAAGTAAATGCGCATACCCACAGGGCCAAGGTAGCTGTTATACGGGATCGGTTGTGGAAAACTAAAGTTCGGTAGCGGTTGAGGAAAAATGTCTTAAAGGGGCCCTGAACCCCTGCTCGGGCTTGGTGAAATAACATAGTCCGCGGTTAGAATACGCTGCTGTGAATATCTCAGCCAAGTTTTGCTATCGTACGTGGTGCGTGGAACTCGCAAGCGGAGTGCGAAGTCACCTTTCTCTCAAACGCTCTCTTTTCAATAGAAGCAATGATGCTCGCTCCTTTCTGGAGGCTTTATTTCGTAATAAAGCGCATTCCAATACGCGTCTTCTATTGCTAGCTGCGCTCGGCTACGTAGCGTAGATATCGCGGCCGCCGCGGGGTGCCGCCACCAGTCCACTGGCGAAGGGCACAGCGGATCGCTGAAGACAACCGCGTTCGGCTTACGCGTAGCGCGTCGTAGGCACCAAAACCGGTAGTCGGGGCGTCTACATTATCATCCAAAATGAAACTTGAAATGCGCGCCACGGAGGCATTTAGAAGGCGGAGCGGTGTCGGCAGGCCCCACTCAGCCGTAATCTTTGCAATGCAAGGCATTGAAGAAGTAACAGGAGCACAGCGGCGGCTGTGTTTGATTGTCAATAACTCTGCTTCTGCTAAACAAAATAAAGTATAAAGTACTTCTTGCGGCAAAGTGCTCCTGAAATAGCCTATTTCAGATTCAAATACGTTCTGCACTTTGATAAAAAGTGGTTCAGGGTGCCTTTAAACTAAGAACTTGAAGAAAATGCATAGTCGGAAGCAACGCAATCGTTTATAAGGTTGATCAGTGAAATTGTCTTTGTGATGTACCCAGTTTCTTTTCTGATGTTTCAGTGCGAAGTTAAAGAGAACGAGTGTAATGTTAGAAGAGAAAGTGATTACTTGTCATTAAATGAGGAGGACCAGTTTCTCTTTGAATTTTGCGTCGAAACGACATTATGTTTTCTCTAATTACTTTCTCTTGGACTGTCACACTAATAAATGAGTAAATGTCGAGCATCAACAGAATATTTCACATGAGCCTAGAGCAAGTTTTGTGTTGTTCTATGGTGTTAGTCTTGATCGACACTAGAAAAGAACATGTAGTCACGGTGAATTGGTAGATACGGTTCGGCATCACTAAAACGGGCACTCTTACCGTTAGGCATACAGATGTGAAGTAGTACCATTAATGCTACTGTAAGATATCCCCCCCCCCCCTCCTTCGAAAAAAGAACCCCAGAAATTGTTTATTTCTCCTCGCTTTCAAGGTGTTCGATTTCTTGGTAAGTAATTCGTAACCGACGCACTCTGCTTTTTAGAACGGTTCTTGATCCAATGGACAGTGCCCATCGCCGCCTTCGAAACTGGCTATGTGGCAAGATTGGCACAGAGCGTGCGAGCATGGCAACAGTATCGTCTGTTTTGGGACCATGCGGCAGAGGCCGCACAGACGTGAATTCGGCACCTCGTCGACGAGCCGCGTCGCTCACCAGTTGACGCCGGCGACGACGTGGTCGCGAAAACGGTGCACCCGTGCTCGTCCAGGATCCGGCATGGCGGTGCGCTGCGGCACGAATCCTACGCTTGCACAACAGCGCAGTGGCATTTTCACCAAACCTATCAATGCTGAATGGTTTCATACACTAGGCACTCTGGAGCAGAACCTACAGCAAGCGCTCGACACCACGGAAGCTTTCCTTACAAACACGGGACTGAAACTCTCCCCCAGCAAATCAGAGCTCCTCCTGTGCAAACAAGGCCCCAGGCAGAGACAGCCCCTTAGCTTCCTCCCCGTTCACCTACACACCAGGGACGGAGGAAACATCCCCAGGTGTAACACAATTAAGGTCCTGGGCATGGTCATTGGGGCTTACAGCAATGACAACGCGGAGGCACTAAAACGCATCACAAAGAGCACCCACAATTTCACCAGGGTCATATCACGGGTCGCTAGCAAAAGGGACGGACTGAAAGAGGACAACCTCATGAAAGCATTTCACGCTTTCCTCATCAGCCACGTAACTTACGCCGCTCCCTTCCTCAACTGGAAGAAGACGGAGCTGAACAAAATCGACACACTAATCAGAACAGGATTGAAAAAGGTCCTAAGCCTCCCTAGAAACACTAGTACGGAACGACTCCTTCAATTTGGGCTACAAAACACGGCAACAGAACTCTTTGAAGCACAGCGAAACACCCAAATTAGTCGGCTCTCACTCACAAAGGCGGGCATCGAGATATTACTAGAAGCAGACATACAGCCCTTCTTCATGCCACCAGAGAAGTCGCAACTATGCATAAATGCCAAGAGGTCAATAACCGTTGATGCAATCCCAAGAAACATACACCCGACCCACAACGAAGGGCGGAGAAAAGTGAGAGCGAAGGCAATCCTTGGCAACATTAATCGTAACGAAACGCAAGTCCCCTTCGTTGACGCGGCCAGATATTGGAATCGAGGCGCATACGCGGTCTCTGTGGTGGACGCCCATGGATCGCTCGTCAACGCAGCCACGGTGGTTACCAACTTCACTCACGAAGCAGAAGAAATGGCCATCGCGGTGGCCCTTCGAAGCTGCAAAGAAGCCTCCGTCATTTACTCGTACTCAAGAACAGCCATCAGAACCTTCTCGGCGGCCCTCGTCTCTAGGAAAGCAGCTACGGTGGTCAACAAAATCTTCCAAGAAACGGGAGGAGATAACCTCACGTCCCCACACATCACATGGTTCCCGGCCCACATGGGCAACATTTCCGGACCTCCTGACTGTAATCCGAATGAGCGGGCACACCAACTGGCGCGAGAACTCACATTCCGCGTCTGCGGTCCGCCCCCTCGCTTCAACCCAGCCTGGAGCGATTTAGACAACAAAGACCCGCTTGTATCATACCACGAAATCACTTCAAATCATAGGTTAGCACGAAGAATTGTTCCTCCTCCTCACCAAAACCTCAAGAAAGCACAGGCCGTCACTTACAGACAGCTGCGGACTAGGACATACATCACACCAACAACACTAAGCAGGATCAATCCAGACTTTCCTACTGCATGCCCACACTGCGGCCACGAATACAACTTCGAACACATGCTCTGGCTGTGTCCTGCCAACTCGGGCACGGACTTTCCTGACCAGTCCTCCTGGGACTCAGCGTTCAGAAGTACAGAGCTCATCGCTCAGCTCAAGGCTGTCCAGAGGGCCTGGGCCGTCGCCGAAGGACTATGTCTACCGGCCCCAACCTGGGTGGAGCCACCGGATAGATTGGCGGGGCCGCCGGCCCCGCTTTAATTCTTTCTCCTTAGGACCTAAATAAAGTTCGTACTCACTCACTCTCATACACTTTAGCTGACGAAGAACACAAGGAGAGTTAAAATGAGCCCTGCACCCACTATCGCGTACAATGCGGAGCACTCTTCGCACTTCGACCATTGCAACGCGGTAAGGAAGAAGTGCTTCGTTAATGTCGGCGACAGCCGTTCCACATATATTCTACTGATTCCGGATAAGCAGGTCCAAATACACTGGGCTTGTTCCATTATCACGTGCCGCCGTCCCGTTATTCGAAATGGATAAGCTACTGACACACGACGAGAAAACGACTGATATCTTATCGTCAGCGAGCATATTGCACGTCGTGAAGAAATCTTCATCATGTAAACTGATATCAGTGAAAGAATGCAAATGTACGAATACAGTATTTAAATGAAGAAGGCGGACGTCCTTATAATAGAACAGAAACAGCTTAGTAGTTTGGCTCGAGCGAGGTTTAGCATGGCGCTTCAACTCCTCGGACGGTGTTCCCACTACACGCGGTTAAAATGCATTGGGGGGAAGCACAAGGAACAGCGCCCTGGCAGGTACCAGTTGACGCCGGCGACGACGATCACGCGATGAAGAGCCCCGCAAGATGGCGTTACAGGCATCGCACCTCGATTGTGCACAAAATGAGGCCGACGATAAACCATGAACGTTAGTAAGCGCCCAGTTAATATTACCAGTCAGCTCCTATTTAATCTACTGTATACGATAATCATCGTCAACATCAACCTATGTTTATGTCCAGTGCAGGACGAAGGCCTCTCCCTGCGATCTCCAATTACGCCAGTCTTGTGCAAACTGGTTCCAACATGTGCCTGTAAATTTCCGAACTTCCTCACCCTACTTAGTTTACTGCCGTCCTCGAATTCACTTCCCTTCTCTTGTATTCCATTCTGTAGCTCTAATGGTCCACCGGTTATCCATGCTACGCAACACATGCCTGCCCAGCTCCATTTTTTTCCTCTTAATGTCAACTAGAATATCGGCCATCCCCGTCTGCTCTCTGATCCACACTGCTCTCTTCCTGTCTCATAAAGTAAAGCCTACCATTTTTCGTTCCGTCACTCTTTGTGCGGTCCTTAACTTGTTCTCGAGATTCTTTGTTAACCTCCAAGAATCTGCCCCATATGTTAGCACCGGTAGAATGCAATGATTGCACACTTTTCTTTTCAACGACAGTGGTAAGCTCCCAGTCAGGATTTGGCAATGCCTGCCGTATGCACTCCAACCCAATTTTATTCTTCTGTGAATTTCTTCCTCATGATCAGGGTCCCCTGTGAGTAATTGACCTAGATAAACGTACTCCTTTACAGACTCTAGAGGCTGACTGGCGATCCTGAATTCTTGTTCCCTTGCCAGGCTATTTAACATTATCTTTGTTCTCTTTATTTTCTGCATATTCAACTTCAACCCAATTCTTACCCTTTCTCGATTAAGGTCCTCAATCATTTCCAGCAATTCATCCCCATTGTTGCTGAATGGAGCAATGTCATCTGCAAACCGAAGGTTGCTGAGATATTAGCCGTTGATCCTCACTCCTAAGCCTTCGAGTCTAAAAGCTTGAATACTTCTAAGCATGCAGTGAATAGCATTTGAGAGATTATGTCTCCATACCGGACCCCTTTAGGTAACTTTCTGCTTTTCATGTGGAAACCAAGGTACCTGTGAAATCCTTGTGGATATTTGCGAAAATATTCACGTGTACTTCCTGTACTCCTTGATTACGCAATTCCTCAATGACTGCTGGTATCTCTACTGAATCAAATGCCATCTCATAATCTAAGGTGGTAGCGTAGAGCAGAAGTAAAACACCCGGCTTCTAATCTGAAGGTCGTAAGTTCCAATCCTCCTTCAGTTCACTAGATTTTCACACTGTGGAGATATAGTAGTCCAGGTGCAACCAAATTAGGAAGGTCCACTAAGCTTCAACAAAGTCACTCCCTCACCAGATCAGGAATTCGCCTCTCTGGTGCAGTATTCGGCCACTTACCTCCATCATGACTCCTACATTCAACTGTATATGATATTATCAAATATATGTAATTTCTAATCTCAAAAACGGTATGAAAATGTGTTCCAAGATATTTGTAACATCCCATTTTCAGTATTATTAATTATTTTGAACGTCTCCGTGTATCCAGCGTCCCCATGTCTTAATTCATTCCGTCTGCAGCAGCTGCTTATGCAGGACATCGAAATCCACCACAAGACAACGCGAGTGCAGCAGTCAACACCGGAATAAATTTATTAATTCTTGAGGCCATGCCATTCATAAACTCACTGCGCAACAGAGAGTCAAACAGAGTTCTTGAATTGTCTACTGTTACAACTTTTTCTCTGTCGCTTGTCCTTCTTTTGTTATTGTTTGGCTTCTGCAGTTCGTATACTTACAATCGATGCATTGTCTACTGTTGAGTGACCCAACATGGTAGTTTAGTAGCTTTGGCGTTACGCTGCTAATCTAGAAGTAGCCATTTCCATCTCAGCCGCGGAGTCCGCATTATAAAGGCGAGCGAAATGCAAGAACAAAAACACTCCTGTAACGTTCGTTCGTTCCTTCCTTCATTCGTTCGCCTATGCAAAGCACATGAATGAGGCATATGCCATATATGCGTTACTGAAATACACATTCAGTGACGACGAACGTTAGGTACTCCTGCGATCCCATCGTTCATTTCTTCATCGTCGAGCTCGATTCCGAACTTCATCTTTCCGTCTTGAAGGAAACCATCAGCTTGCAGTAAATGCATGTTTGACCTGAAGGCCAGGTGAAAGTGCACCGATGAGTCTTCATCGCGCCCGCAAGTACAACATTCGTGAAATGAACTCAAACAAAAGCTATTCTGTTCTACAGTATTCAACACCTCCACGTGCCAAATGGGCGGCAAACACCTAGAGTTCACATGAATCCCGTAAAACGTAATAAACACAGTTAGACAAGGGACAAATCGAAAACGTTCTTTCAAGACAGCAAGCTTAAAGTACGCGTCTTTCATGTGCCACACCATAATCCCAGCAAACTTCCTCCTCACCCCGTTCCAGTGAATGATTTCTTGACAGTTTTCCAGGGTCGGAACATAACGCAACCGCCCAATTGCGTTAATCCGCGCGCGTGTCGCTGACAGCGCACTGGTTAAATGCCGAATGCCAAAGTTCAAAGGCTGACAATGAGCAATGACACGACTGGAATCAAGCCGCGTGGAAGTTTGCTGCAAGTGTTCCGGAACATCGTGTGACTGGTCGGCTACGTGTTCCAACTTTCGATGTATCAGCTGCTTTTCCGAGCGCAACGGCAGCGACGACGACGGACTGGCTTCCTCCACCGGATTCTGCTGAGATGTCAGGTGGTGCGACACGGTAGACGAAATCGTGGCGGCGATTCGAGCCATATCGCCCTTTAAATTCTGCTCGCATGATTCGAGCTCGCGAGTGATCTCAACGAACCTGGCTTCCTGGTTTCTCACTTGTTCTGTAAGCTCATTCAACTGACTCTGAATCACTGGATGCAGCGGATCGTGGTTGGGATCTCCAAACATCGCCTTCAGGTCTTCAAGGGCAGCGCTCACGTCTCTAAGGGTCACTTCTGTAGATTCCAAAGACGGGTACTTTATGATAGAAGCATCGGGAATGCATCCGGACATGTAGTGCGTTGGCAGGGCGCTGTGCTGGACTGCCTCGCCGCATTGCAAACATTCCACGCTGTGAAATGTGCATTCGTTCTCGTATTGTTCCAGCATACGCTCCATGGTGCCCGTGTACTCGCAGCCATGATCTTCGTTCCAGCAATGCACCTCAATTGCAAAAAAAAAAAACTGCAATTTTTATTTTGCCGAACAGATTTTTTTTTCTTTACTACAAGCACCTTGCATAGCTCTCCCCAACACTTAGAACGTGTCTTTACATGAAGTCTGTTGTGAACCAGCGTATAAACAAGATTCTTCGTGGAACTAAATAATCTCAAAATCACCCAGCAGTATCTGTCGCTGTCTAAACAGTAAACAGGCATGATACATGAAGATTAGGCCAAGGTTAATAACTCAATTTTGCTTCTAACTAGCAAGATATCTACTGTTACACCAAAAAGCAGGCTTGGTAAGCTTAAGGTGGCGGTCCCACTACGGCGGCACGAGCCCCCCGTTTTCAGTACTTTTGGAGCAACCGTGGCGGCTCTTCTACTTAAGATATGAAGTTGTCGTATAAACCATAAAAAGCTTAATTCTTGTATATTCCAACTATATATAATATAAGGAAATTGATTAGTGTGATTTAGAAATAAATGCTCAAGAACAAGCATGAGATACGTGGTTTTTGCAAACTGTGTCTCAGTTGTGACCATATTTAGAAGAAAATACCGCACTTACTGCATTGCGGCTTGCTCTGTAGCTTTAGGACATATTTATCTAGTTCCTAGACGTAGCAAATTAATTTTTAATTTTTACTTTTTGGATAATTTGCTTTTGAAAATTGCCAAATATTGCAATCTTCTGTTGTAAACAGCCCGGCAACTACATGCTCAAGGAAGCTAAATTTTGGATAAAGTAGAGTTCAAGGAATTTCCATTTAGGACACAAAATTTCATTCATGTAACTTTATTCGTTTTCCTAATAATGCGGCCGAAAATAAGCAATATTCAGAATTCTGGTTTTATTTTTGCCCATTTTTGCGGGAAGGTAATAAAGCTGCGAAGCTGCGCTTTAAAACTAATAAAGTTACATAAATGAAATTTTATGTCCTAAATGGAAATTTCTTGAACTCTACTTTATCCAAAATTTAGCTTCCTTGAGCATGTAGTTGCCGGGCTGTTTACAACAGAAGATTGCAATATTTGGCAATTTTCAAAAGCAAATTATCCAAAAAGTAAAAATTAAAAATTAATTTGCTACGTCTAGAAACTAGATAAATATGTCCTAAAGCTACAGAGCAAGCCGCAGTGCAGTAAGTGCGGTAGTTTCTTCTAAATATGGTCACAACTGAGACACAGTTTGCAAAAACCACGTATCTCATGCTTGTTCTTGAGCATTTATTTCTAAATCACATTAATCAATTTCCTTATATTATATATAGTTGGAATTTACAAGAATTAAGCTTTTTATGGTTTATACGACAACTTCATATCTTAAGTAGAAGAGCCGCCACGGTTGCTCCAAAAGTACTGAAAACGGGGGGCTCGTGCCGCCGGAGTGGGACCGCCACCTTAAGTCGACGAAACATACTTTACCTATTATTTCAGCTCCAAACTCATCTGCGGCGACAGAAGAATTGTTGTGCAGTGGAGACCACCATTTTCCCTTTGCTTGCTAGCTTGCGCATCAAATAAATGCGCTCATCCACCACGGGTCATTATAGCTGTTATAGGGCGGCTGATTGGGGGAAACAGTTACGACAGCAGCGGCTGAGGAATGCCTTAAAGCAAGAATTTCAGTAAAATGTAATGTCGGAAGCAGCGCTATTGTTTATACGAATCATTACGCAATTTACCTTTATTATGCGCCCAACTTCATTTTCTCGTGTTTCAGTGCCAGATTCAAGAGAAGGAAGATTAACGTGCGAAGAGAAAATGATTATTGGTCACTAAATGAAATGGACGAATTTCCCTTTCAATTTTGCATCAAAACTACAATGCCGAAATGTCCTTGTGATGCCCCACATTTAAAATCAAAGCCTTTTTTTTCGCTCTGGGCCTTTCACACAAAGGTATGAATAAAATCAAAAATGAATAAAAGAAAATTTAGTGCGGATGAATTAGTAGATTACAGTTCGGCAAAACTGAAGCGGACAGTATTATTTTTAAGCATGCCGATATGCAGTAACACAACTAATGCTTCAATCTTCATCCTGCCCCCCTCCTCCACACTCCCTTTAAAGAAAAAGGACGAGAGAAATTGTTAATTTCTTCCTCACCTTCAAGGTGTTCGCTTTCCTGGTAGGGAATTGATAACCGAAGCACTCCGCTTCTTCGAATGGCTCTCGATCCAATGGACAGTGCCCGACGCCCCCTTCGAAACTGGCTGCGTGGCAAGATTGGCACAGAGCGTGCGAGCACGGCAACAGCACCGTCTGTTTCGGGATCATGCGGCAGAGGCCGCATACACGTGAATTCGGCACTTCGTCGACGAACCGCGTCGGTCGCCAGTTGACGCCGGCGACGACGTGGTCGCGAAAACGGTGCACCCGTCCTGTTCCATGATCCGGCATGGCGGTGTCTTCAGGAGCGAATGCTACGCTCGTCCAAGAGCGCAGTGCTTATCGCAGTGCTTATTCACCGAGCTTATCGCTACGCAGTGGTCTCATGCCCTTTGTCAAAAGTACAAACAAGGACAGATAAAATGGGCCCTGCACCCACTATCGCGTACAATGCCGAGAACTTTTCGCACCTTGACCTTTGCAACGCGGCGAGGAACAAGTGCGTCGTTATGTAGGCGGCAGCCGTTCCACATATCTACCGCGGTCTCAACAGCGGCAGTCTCATAGATACGGGGCTTTTTTCATTATCACGTGCCACTGTCCCAATATCTAAAGTGGCTAAGCAATTGAGACAAGACGGGAAAACGAATGATTTCTTATTGTTAGCGCGCATATTGCACGTAGCGAAGAAATCTTCCACATATCTTCCACAGTACCTGCTACAGAAAACACCGTCATCGCAAAAGTTTTTCGTCTCGGCACGTCACGGTGTGTAAAGATCATATTTAAGGCCGAATCCCTCCCAAGACATGTAAAAGTGGGCCACTTCCGACACGCAGTTCGGCGCTTTGTACCAAAACCACTACAGTGCTGGAAGTGCATGAAGTTAGGCCATGTGAGTAGTGTGTGCAGAACCACTTCCGTGTTTTCGATGCACGGGGCCGCACACCACTGACACGTGCGAGGCCAGTGTGCTGAAGTGCACAAACTGCAGCGGCCCTCACGATGCATCCTCAAAGGAGTGCCCCTTAATTCGAAAGGAAATGGCAATTTTGAAGAAAATGGTTAGAGACCACTCGTCTCACCGAGAAGCGGCAGCAGCTATTAAGCGACGAAGATCACGTCGCCGACGCCGTTCAAGAACCTCCAAAGCCTCTGTACCGCGCGAGCCACGTACATCACCACCCGCTCTCCCGCCCACGCCAAACGCAGTCAGCTCTAAGGGCAAACGAGCTTCTAACAGCACGGCAGCTGACGCTTGGGCTGAACTCCCGAGGCTACATGGACCTACGAAGCGAGAACAGACATCTAAAGCAAGGGACACCTCGTCTTTTCCTGATAAATTGACGGACCAGGATCAACAAATTGTTGTCATGCTCAGCTCTCTGATGAGTGCTATTCGTGTTCTTCTGGACAAGCTACAGACACCAGCAGCTCGAAGTGCGTTGCAAGTGCTGGATGCCATCAATCCGGTTCTCGCAAGCCTTCAGAATTCCAGTGCTTGAGAACTTATGGAGCGGAACCATGGCTCGTCGACAACACAACGATCTTTCCGGGATGATGTCAGAAGCACCTCCATATTCCAGTGGAATGCGAGAGGCCTGAGGTCACGTATTTCGGATTTCCGGCAGTTCGTGTTTGAAAACCGCCTTCCTGTGCTGGTCATCTGTGAACCGAATTTATCAACTACCTTAACCCTTTGTGAGGCGCAATTTTTTCATTACATTTTTTCGCTTAAAACCTGCGAAACAGCACTCAGGATGACTTAAGAAATTGTTTGACACAATTTTTAATAAATTCTGCCCAGCAGTTCTCGTAAAAAAAGTGGTACGTATATGTACCACTGTCTTTATTACAGGGTATGAAAAGTGGCACACATTTGTACCACTGTCCTCTGGCGGCATCAATAAAGAAAGAAGGTGTAACTGACATAATATATGCAAATAAATTGTGCTCTTCACTTGCGAAATGGTCCGAAGCATTCAACGCGAAAAAAGACGCGTAAAAAAGAACTTGCGCACGTTCTTATTTCTTGCTTTTCAGGGCTGCTGTCACGCCATACAGGGTGCTGCATGATTGGAAGTAAAGCTTCTGGACATGGGATATCGTACTGGTACTCGTTAGTACAGTGCGCTTGTGGAATTGACTACACATGCGCGCATGACAAAATGGGCTATAACCCGCGATAGCAAGTGGCCCCTTCCGACACTGTACACGCTTCACCGCATAACACTTCTGTACGACTGCGAAGCGAACTGAGTGCGCTGCAGTGTGATGTTCTCACATGTTTCTTGTCGAGATAACGATAACCCACCGAACCGGGCCCACGTGATCGGGGGGGGTGTAAGCAATCGGAAGTCTCCCTGATAACTGGGGAGATTTGGCAAGCATGTACGCTCAACCTGAGCGACGTGATCGGTGCGATAGCCGCCCGGTGAGGCGTCACAAATCAAGCCTGAGAAACGTTCGTTGAAAACACTGACTAAATAGGGGAACAAAAATGTATGTTTATGGTTTCAAACGAATCACGAGGGTTCACTTAGTAAGCCGGTACAATAAAACAGTTACCAGGCATGTTTAGCAAGCGTTCTCAAGAGTTTCCTTGAAGCCACAACAACGGGTAGTGAATATTCAACAAGGCACTTCGAAAAAGAGACTCAGGATGCGCGCGACATGACGTAGTGAAAAAAAAACACAAACAAGCTTCTAAAATACTTCAGTAGATGGCAGCACTAGTAATAGTGGCGCCAATTCAAACCGTTTATTTGTTATAGGCGTTTGAATCAAGGTAAAAAAGTGGTACACCACTGTCCCACAAAGGGTTAAGACTATCAGGATATGAACCTTTCGTTTCAACCACTTGTGCCCCAGGTAGTAAGGTTCTGGTTTACATTCGCAAGGACCTTAAGTATTTTGCCCAGCCCGTACCTCCACACGACGATAACCAATATGTCTGTGTTACTGTGAAAAAGAAGAGGCTGTCTTTTACACTTATTGGCGTCTACCTTTCCCCAACAAGTCAATTCCATAGCCAAAGACTAAAAGATCTTATGGCTGCGACTCACGGTCCTTGGATAATAACAGGGGACTTCAACGCTCACCACCAGATATGGGGAAGCTCCAGGATACATTCAAGAGGCAGGTCACTCATATCCTTTGCATCAGGCCAAAACCTGCGTCTTCTAAATGACAGAAGCCCGACATTTCTGCGAGGAACAACGTACAGCAGCTGCCTAGACTTAACACTGGTGTCACGTTGCCTAACTTCAAGAGTGCAGTGGTTCACTGATATTGAAACCCATGGAAGTGATCATATTCCGACCTATGTGAGAATCGATGGACTAGAAGCTACATTATCCATTATATCTCGCCAAATTTACCGGTCAGTCTTTGAAGATCTTGTGGAAGACGCATGCAAGAAACCAATCGCACGTAGGCTAGAAGGCATCATTGCAGAAGCAATGCACGATTGTACGCGTAGCTTCACACATTCATCAAAGCGTACAGAGTATGACATTGAATTGGAAAGACTTCGTGCACTACGTCGTCGAGCTGAAAGGAGGTACAGGCGCACGAAATCAATTTTTGACCTCAGATTAGCTCGGCGAATGCAAAAGAAGCTACAGCGCCGGATGGATAAGCTAGAAGATCAAAGATGGAAATGCTTTTGTGAGTCACTGGACCCCCGAAAGCCACTGTCCCGTGTGTGGCGTACCCTAAGGGGCCTTCGCTCATGTCCCCAGCAACGACACCCATTTAACGCCCTTGCTCTCCATCAAAACCGCCGTGAGATAGACGTTGCAGAAGAGTTTTGTGCGAAAGTCGCCGGCGGAACAGTTCTACTCCCTGACATGGTTTTAAGCGACATTCCTGGTCCACGAGATACAAGTATGGATGCTCCTTTTTCTATGGAAGAGTTAGAGGCTGCTATGGCGCTATGTAAGTGTCCGTCTTCGCCAGGGCCCGACGGAATCACATATAATGCTATGCGCCACCTACGTCGAGAAGCGCGACGAGAACTGCTCAACCTTTTTAATAGGTCATGGCATGATGGCGTCGTTCCACAGGAATGGAAACGCAGCCGCTTGGTACCGCTGCTAAAAGCAGGAAAGTCACCGCTAGAACTGTCATCATATCGGCCTATAGCACTCGCCAGCTGCGTCGGAAAGCTCATGGAGCGCATGATCCTCATGCGTCTCGAATGGTATCTTGAACACCACAATATTTACCCTGACTCTATGGCGGGATTTCGACGAGGCCGTTCATCGATTGACAATGTCATCGATCTAGTGTCATCTGTTGAGCAGCAAAAGGCTTGGAAACGATTATCAGTAGCACTCTTTCTTGACGTGAAAGGCGCCTACGACAACGTTTCCCATCAAGCCATCCTAGACGCACTTTTGACATTGGAACTAGGAGGGCGAGTATTTCGATGGATCCAAAGCTACTTGACACAAAGGTCCTTGTTTGTACGCACAGAAGATGGTCCGACTACTCACCACTACACATGCCGTGGCGTTCCTCAAGGCAGTGTTCTAAGCCCTATTCTTTTCAACCTCGCACTTCTTGGGCTGGCCGATTCCCTACCGGAAACAGTGAGTGTCTCCATCTACGCCGACGACATCTGCATCTGGGCATCAGCGGTGACTCGCCCGCAGGTTCGTGCAAGGTTACAGAAGGCAGCAACACAGGCATCTGGCTATCTTTGCACACAAGGCCTAACCATCTCGACAGAAAAATGTGCGTTAGTCGCTTTTACGCGAAAAGCGATGTCTGGTTATCCAGTGTGCATCAATGGCCAGCGTATCTCCTACAAGAGAAATCATCGGTTTTTAGGTGTCTTTGTTGACCGAGACCTCTCCTGGAGCCCTCAGGTTGCGCACTTGAAGAAGAAGCTCACATCTATGGTTAACGTTTTCGAATTCATCGCCGGTAAAACGTGGGGATCATCAGTGGGCCCCATGCTACAGTTTTACCGAGCACTTTTTATCGGCTACCTACGCTATAGCTCTCCCGTGCTTACTAAAACATGCAAATCCAAGCTTCAAGCCCTTCAGACCATGCAAGCACAGGCATTACGTGTTTGCCTCGACCTTCCGCGGAGAACCTCAACAGCAAGATCATGGCTCAAGACCATCCGATCACGACTTACATGACCATCGCCACGCTTAGGGTCCATATTCGCCACGTTTCACGGATGCAATCAAGCTCTCTTGCCTACCTGCCAGAACGACGACCACAGGCGTCATTCTCCAACGTGGTCAACATTCATGGTGCCTCCCTACCACCGGGCTTCACATCCTCGACACGTTGACTGTCAGCGTTGTGGTCTTTAAAACAACCTGACGTGCGCCTTTACGTTCCAGGAATAAGAAAAAAGACGGACCTGCCTACCTTGGCCTTGAAGCAAGCAGTTCTCGATTTCTTGCATACTTTCTGCTTTGACCGAATCCACATATATACGGATGGTTCTTCCACTCAGAGCAGCTCCACCGGCGCAGTGGTTATACCATCACTATCAATGAGCATCAGATACAAGACTTGTCACGTGACATCATCGACCGCTTCGGAGCTTGTTGCCCTCCGAGGTGCCATTGATTATATTAACAACCAACCGGCTAATCGGTGGTCAATATTATGTGATTCAAGGGGGGCCCTACAATGTCCTGTCAGCTCTTCGTCGCGGGTCCTACGAACAACTCGTCTCGGAGATACGAGAAATGCACCACCATACCATCGCAAAAGGACACGACGTCGTGTTTCAGTGGCTGCCGACTCATTGCGGTATCTCCGGCAACGACATCGCCGACGAAGCTGCTAGGAAAGCGCACGAAGGAGCAAATCTTGTTTCTGTGCCTTTATCGAGGACTGACGCCGCCCAACAACTAAGCAAGCTAGCGCACAGTATGACATTGGAGAAGTGGCATACAACTGAATTCACCCAGCATCGGTTGCATTCTCTCGACCCATCTATGCAGCTGCGGCTGTTGCCTGGATTTCTGCGAAGTGAGGAGACAATGCTGTACCGCTTACGCTTGGGTGTTGCATTCATCAATGCTTACACGTGTTTGATTGGAATGGCTGATAGCGCCGAGTGTAATGCCTGTGGTGTCGATGAGACTACAGAACACCTACTGTG
This sequence comes from Dermacentor silvarum, assembly GCF_013339745.2. Classification (NCBI taxonomy): domain Eukaryota; kingdom Metazoa; phylum Arthropoda; class Arachnida; order Ixodida; family Ixodidae; genus Dermacentor; species Dermacentor silvarum. The sequence goes on from NC_051163.1 coordinate 50,153,386, forward strand.
CTACTGCCCATCTTTTCAAAACGAAAGACATGACCTCTGCAACGTTCTCAATAGGCTGGATAGAAGACCATTCAGCTTGAGCAAGATCTTGGGACCATGGCATCGAATATCACAGCTGCAAAAGGCCACAAAAGCGCTGCTGCGATTTTTGAAAAAGACAGGACTGAGTGGCCGTATATGATCCGGACTGATTGATCGTCAATGATAGAGCGATATCCACAGCGGACTATCTATTCTCTTAATCTCTCTCTCTCCCCTTTTCCTTTCCCCCAGTGTAGGGTAGCCAAGCGGGCTCAGTCCTGGTTAACCTCCATGCCTTTCATTAAATCATTTTGGTCCTAACAGTAGATCCTCAGGATCAATAAAGTTCGCTGGTCCGTCCCGTCCGTCCGTCCGTCTCCGTCCGTCCGTCTGTCTGTCCTGTCTGTCTGTCCGTCCTGTCTGTTCTGTCTACTGTCCGTCGTCCGTCGTCCGTCCGTCCGTCCTCCGTAGTCGTCCGTCCGTCCGTCCGTCCGCCGTCCGTCCGGTCCGTCCGTCCGTCCGTCCTCCGTCGTCCGTCCGTCCGTCCGTCGTCCGTCCGTCGTTCGTCCGTCTGTCTGTCTGTCGTCCGTCTGTCCGTCTGTCTGTCTGTCTGTCTGTCTGTCCGTCCTGTCTGTCCGTCCGTCTGTCGTCCGTCCCTGTCTGTCTGTCTGTCTGTCGTCTGTCGTCCGTCCGTCCGTCCGTCAGTCCCCTGTCTGTCGTCTGTCGTCTGTCGTCCTGTCTGTCTGTCCGTCCTGTCCTGTCGTCTGTCTGTCTGTCTGTCGTCCTGTCTGTCTGTGTCTGTCTGTCTGTCTGTCTGTCTGTCTGTCTGTCTGTCTGTCTGTCTGTCTGTCTGTCAAGAAACAAAAAGATTTATTCATTCATTCATTCATTCATTCATTCATTCATCTGTCTATAACAGCATTGCTTATCCTGTACACAATGAATCTTATTTATTTATTTATTTATTTATTTATTTATTTATTTATTTATTTATTTATTTATTTATTTATTTATTTATTTATTTTCAATACTGCTGCTCTCCTTCGAGAGCGTGGCAGTTGGGCAGTACAATAATTCTTCTGTACAGTGCAGTCAAACAAAAATGCAGGTTATACAAAAAGGATATATACAGTGAGAGTTATACAATCTATACAATACTTCGATATTAAGATCAAACGGAATACTAATAAGGAAGAAAGAAAGAAAAAAAAAGGACATGAAGCTTTCGGAAAATTGGCCAAGGAAAATAACCATAGCACAGGTATCACAAGGGGCAAATATTGAAACAGAACCTAAATTTAAGCATCGAACGTTGAAAATCAGTATGACAAACAAATAAACTGTCCTAGATGAGCAGGTTTACTGAAATTTCCTACCGAACAAAGAAATCTGTGTCGATGCCACTGCATCCATAGGTACTCTTACGCACACGCAGATTTTTCTATGTGTGAGGTAAATTCAGATAATGATTCGATGTTGGTGATAGAAGCGTCAAGTTGGTTCTATTCTGCTATTGCGAGCGGGAAGAAAGAATACTTAAACGTGTCATTTTTACATAAGTATTCTGTCAATGTGTGCGCATGCTTATTGCGTGTAGGTCGAGCCTGGGAAAATGAAATGTATTTGGAGGTATCTATCCTATAGTTATTTTTTAGCAGTTGAAACAAGAATTTTAAGCGAGCGTGTTTCGCTCTTGTGGATAGTGTTCGCAAGCCGGACTGGGTTAAAAGATTTGTTGGCGAGTCTGTACGTTTATAGTTGTTATTGATCAACCTCACAGCTTTTCTTTGTACTGATTCTAGCTTGCTTATGTTAGTCAGTGCATGTCGAAACCAGACTGTGTTAGCGTATTCGAGAACGGGCCTTACAAATGATGTGTAGGTTAGCAGCTTCGTTGAAGTGGTTGCGTGCGCCAGGCTTCGTTTTAAGAACTTAATTTTATATAAACTTAAGTTGCAAACAATTCGCTGTTAAAGCACGATGTCCGAAAAACTTACAGCGGCCAAATATGTGCTTGATAGCATTAACAGGGCAAGAATGAAACTTCGCGCCAACGCAGCAAATTTCTTATGGAGTTGTCTCCAAGAATAGCATCTGTTATTAGGTCGAACATTTATGAAACGCCGGAAAGACTTAAGTGCCTATAAGTTGTAAACAAAATGCAAGATTCAGTAAACTTCCCCTGCGAAAAAGCCTGCCAAACTGCTCTCAAAGGTAGCTGCAACGGCCGCTTCAATCGAGCTAGGCAGTGAGCCAGCAAACAGTGCCCTACTACTTCCGTAGGGTGGAATAACTCGGTTACACAGCTTCGCCGTCTTTAATTATTCAGTTGCCAAATTGACATGCTCCTGCTAAGGTTTCGTACTGAGCTTTACCTATATGGTGCGAAAGATGAAAACCGTGACGTGATTTCGTGTCTGCTCGCCACTACACGTGTAATCGCAAAAGTGTTGTGGAAAAAGTGACACCACTCACCTACCTCGGCAACCGTCTGTAGGTGGCAAGCTGTCGGCGTTCGCTGTGGTTAAAGTGTTTAAAAACCCACGCACGCACACACGCACACTTATACTTGAAGTTGGATGTGCAATACTGAAAACATTTCTGATGTTGCTGCTGCTACCTTTTCAGGGTGTTTGCTTACCCCGCAGGCCCGCAGACGCACCAGGGCCATACTTCGTCTGATGAGATGCAGGACAAGAGTTGGATTGTCAAAACAGATGCTATCGTAATAGCGGAGGAAAGCTAAAATGGCCGCGTACACTCGTTTCTGTGCCTGTTATAAACAAGCAGGCGCTAAGAATTAATCCGCATGTCCATATTTTCTGCCTCAGCTTGTCTGGTTGTTACGGCGAGAAACACCTGGAATAACTGAAAGTGATAAGATAAAATAGGACACCAAAAGTTTACCGGAGCACCAGCACGAAGAGCGCCAAGTTCAACTATAAGCCTTACCAAGCAGCGATGGTCAAAACATTGTGAGCATGTATATAGGTTATCGCATTCGTTACCAGGCTGAGAAAAACTCCTGTACATTAGTCCCG